>NC_045558.1:68665514-68963014 GCF_009769535.1 Thamnophis elegans | reverse complement strand
TTTAATAAAATTCAATTGGAAGGAAGCGTACCACCATCTTGGAGAACAGCCTTTATTTTCCTGATTCTGAAAGAAGATCAAGATCACACTCAGCCAAAAAACTTTAGTCCTATATCACTACTTAATACAGATTATAAAATTTTTGCTAAAATACTAGCAAATAGGTTGATGTCAGTTATACAACAAATGATTCACAATGATCAATCTGGTTTTATACATGGGAGACAAATGAAAAGTAATGTAAGACAAATTGTTAATATATTGGAGTATTTGGGGAAGAATAACCAAGTCCCTGCAGTGCTTATATTCTTGGATGCGGAGAAAGCATTTGGCAATTTCTAATGAAAATAATATAAAAGATGCAGTTTGGAGTGTATTTTACACAATCTATCAAGGCAATATACCAGAAACAAACAGCACAAATTATAGTTAATGGTAGTCTAACAGAATCTTTTAAATCGAAAAAGGAACAAGACAGGGGTGTCCCCTGTCTCCATTATTGTTTATCTTAACTTTGGAGATATTGCTGAATAGAATACGTGAGTCAGATGATCTACAGGGAATTAAGATTAGGCATTATGAACACAGAGTACGAGCATTCATGGATGACTTGGTTGTAACTTTAACCCAACTGGGGAAATCAGCTATAGGTTTAACGAACATAATTAATCAATATGGTCAAGTATCTGGGTTTAAAATAAATATAGGGAAAACAAAGATGATAGTTAAAAATATGAGTACAAATCCAAAAGAAGAATTAGAAAGAGTATCACGATGTGAGATAGTAAAAAAGGTTAAATATTTAGGAGTTTATATTACAACCTCAAATGGGAAATTATATAAGTATAATTATGAACCATTATAGCACAAATACACACAGAGATGAATAAATGGAAAAAATTACAATTGTCTTTGCTGGGAAGGATAGCAGCAGTAAAAATGAACATTTTGCCTAAGTTTCTATTTCTTTTTCAAATGATACCAATACTCAAAAAAGATGCAAATTTGGAAGAATGGCAGAAAGATATTAATAACTTTGTTTGGGCATGGAAGAAACCGAGAATAAAACTTAAAATAATGCAAGACATAACGTGAAGGAGGAGGTTTGAAAATGCCCAACTTAAAATTATACTATGAAGCAGTAGTTTTATCAACAATTAGTGAGTGGATTAACTTAACAGAGGATAGAATATTGAATATTGAGGGATATGATTTCGTATATGGTTGGCATCCTTATTTACTATATGATAAGAAGGTGGACAAGATTTTTAAAAGCCATATTTTAAGGAATGCTCTACTGTGTGTCTGGAAAAAATATCAACATCAAGATATCTATGTGGGTAGTACCCAGACATGCGATAGAGAATATAAGTATAGAACAAAAACAGGATGTAATTACATATAGAGAGCTTCTTAACATAGAAAGAGATGTACCACAGTTAAAGCCTTTGAATGTAGTAAAAAAGGAAAGGGTAATTCAAACCTGGTTTCAGTATGGACAGTTACAGGCTAGATGGAAAAAAGACCAGAAAATTGGTATCATGCAAAATGAGGATAATTTGGTAAAACAAATTAGGGACCAGAGTCAAATGCATATTAAAAGGTTGTATAATATACTGATAGAAACAGATTCCGAAACCGAGTTAGTTAAAGACTGCATGATAAAATGGGCACAAAACTTTAAAGAACCAATAATGATGGAAACATGGGAAAAGATTTGGGTAAGAAATGTAAAATTTATGCAAGCTCAAAACTTGAGAGAGAATTTTTATAAGATGTTTTATAGATGGCATTTAGAGCCCCAAAAGTTAGCTTGTATGTATCTGAATTTACAATCTAAATGCTGGAGATGTGATTGTGTTGACGCTACGTATTATCATATATGGTGGACTTGTAAAAAAAGTTAAAGCATTTTGAATAAAAATATGGTGGATTATTCAAAATATTCTTAAAAAGAGGATAAAGTTCACTCCCCAGCTTTTCTTGTTAGGTATAATTACAGACTGTACAGTTATGGAGACTAATTTGATTCTGAACTTAACAATGGCAGCAAGATTGTTAGTGGCGCAGTACTGGAAGAAGGAAGAATTGCCTACTATTCAAGAATGGACGTTAAAAGTAGCAGAGATGGCCAAAATCTCAGCATATTTGAAGGACCATTCAGATGAGAAATACAAGCTGGAATGGAGAAGATGGATTGACTACATTCAAAATAAATATCGGACTAAGAAATTTCAACTAGCTTATGAATGAATGAACAAGGAATGTTACAATTTATCCAAAGTTAGCTTAATAAAAGGGGAGTTAAAGTACAAGAGGAGGTAGGATGCTATAGTTAGTTAGCTTATGTTAGTGTATGATTGTTAAATGTTTATACCCTGTATTTTGCTCTGGGAGGTTGGGGGAGGGAGGGTTGGAGGGGGCAGGGTTGGGGCGGAGGAAGGGAAGGGAAAGGGGAAACATTTGTAAAATCTATTAAAACTTTAATAAAAAAAGACTGCTCGTTAAGTATGGTTTGTCAACTAGCTACAAACCCATCTGGAGATGATGTTGTCTATTCCACTTTTTTCTAGCTTCCCAAGAAGTAGGTTGTGGAATATTAAGATGGGAGATGGATAGATCTGAATTTTTCTTAAGATTTCAAAACATAGAAGAAGAAAAAGGAGAGAACTTAGTTCAGATAATATCAAAGATTCTGATATGTTCTGGAGATATCTCAGGATAAGATAACAGAAACAATAGACGAAAGCTTCCGAGTATATACAAGATATGCAATGAGAAATGCTCTCCCAAGGGAAGTGCATGTAAGATTTGCTAAGAAAACAACCAAATCACAAATCTTACAGAAATTGAGAGACAGAAAATTAGAATATAAAGGTAAGGAGATTGTAGTTCTCAAACAAATTCTGAGAGAGGTGAGAGAGAGGAGAAGAGAATACCAATTCCTGACCAAGGTATTGATAAAAAAGGTGTTAATTACAGATGGCTCATACCGGAAGGTTTACTATGTACATGGCCAGGACAAAGACACAGGATAGATACAATCGAGAAGGCAGAAGCTTTTTACGCAGAATACTTTAGAGAAATGGCTGAGAAAACTGGGAAAGATGACTCGGTGGCACAACTACTGGAACTACCCACAACCGCAACCGAAAAAATAGAAGGAGCAGTAGGTGGAATTGAGAAAGAAGAAGGGGCGGTGGGGGATGGAAGCTATAAAGAAAAACAAGAACCCAGATCTACTAGAACGATAAACCCTATATATAAAGTATAAACATGGAAGAAAGAAAAATGATTACAATTAACATTAATGGACTTAATTCGGTAACTAAAAGAAAGAAAACATTTCATAAATTAGAGAAGTTACAACTTGACATAATTTGCCTACAAGAAGTACATATCCAAAAGAAATATGAACATTTATTAATTCAACCAAAGGTTGGGAAAATGTTCTCAACACTGGCAAACTGCAAGAAAAGAGGAGTGATCTTCTATATTAAAGGCAATATTCCAGCAAAATTAATCTATGCAGAGGAAGAGGGAAGAATTCTGATGGTGGATACTAAAAAAACACTCCTAATTGGAATCTACACCCCCAATGAAAAATAAGATGAATTCTATAAAAAATTACATAAAAAAATGTTGGACTTAGATTATGTTGATATTTGTATGATGGGAGACTTTAATGGCATTGTGAATCAAAATATGGACTATAAAACACACAAAACAAAAAAATTAAATAGAAAGCTTCTGCCAAAATCCTTCTTTAGGATGATAGATGAAGTAAATCTAAAAGATATATGGAGAGAAAGAAATGCTAAAAAAGAACAATACACCTTCTACTCAAATAGACACTCATCATTTTCTAGAATAGATATGATATGGGCCTCAGCAGAGTTGAGCTGTAATATAAAAGAAATTGAGATTGGAGCAAGTACCTGGGCGGACCACAATCCAATTTCAATTAAATGGAAAGGACAAAGGGCAAGATCTAGATGGACATTAAATAATACTATATTGAAAGAAAAATATTTTGTACAAAAAATGGAAAAAGAGCTAGTCCTTTTCTTTAAAGAAAATAGGAAAGAAGATACATCACTGCAGAATCTTTGGGATACAATGAAGGCTGTTATTAGAGGTTCGATAATAGACTACACAAGGAAGAGAAACTTAAAGAAAAGACAAATGCATAAAGCTTTAGATAATGATTATAAAATACTTGAAAGAGAACTACAGAGAGCGCCACAAAAAACGATGTCAAAATAAAAATGGACATAATTAAACACAAAATGGACCTACTAGAAAAGGAAGAACTGGCACAAAAAATTAGAGGTGCTAAACAGAATTACTTTGAAAATGCGAATAAACCAGGCAGGTGGTTGGCATATAAGCTGAAAAAAGAGAGAGAAACAAAGAAAATATTCCAATTAAGAGATAAACAAGGACAAATTCAGTATGGAAATATTGAGAAAAAAAGTATTATACAAGACTACTATGCTAAGCTCTATGAACAAGAGAAGGTGGAGGAGGGACGAGTCAAAAAGTACTTACAAAATGCTAATCTCCTCCAGATATCAGATGAAATTAGAACAATGCTAGAAAGTAAAATAACAATGATGGAGCTAACAGATGCACTTAAAAAACAAAACAATGGGAAAGCCCCAGGACCAGATGGACTACCTGTGGAATTTTACAGAACATTTGAAGAAACATTGACCCTTCCACTCCTACAAGTCATGAATGAACTGATGTTTGAGAGCAAAATACCGAAGTCATGGTCAGAAGCGTATATTACATTACTACCTAAGGAAGAGACCGATCTAACACAAATTAAGAATTATAGACCAATTTCCTTATTAAATTCAGATTACAAGCTATTTGCATCTATACTAGCTGAGAGACTTAAAAAATATCTAAATGGCTTCATCCACTCAGCTCAAAATGGCTTCCTACCTAAAAGACAAATTAAAGACAACATGAGAATGATTTTGAATACTTTGGAATATTTTGAGACCCACCCCGAAAAACAAATGGCATTGATGTTTCTCGATGTGCAGAAAGCTTTTGACAATATGAATTGGCAATTTATGTTTTTACAACTGGAGCAGATGAATTTTGGTAAGAAATTTACTCAAACCATACAAATGATATATCAGAAACAAGCAGCAAAGATAATGGTAAATGGAGAATTAATAGATCCTATTGAAATAAAGAGAGGTATGAGACAAGGTTGCCCATTATCACCACTACTTTTTGTCTTAACATTAGAGGTCCTAAACAGAAAGATCAGAGAAGAAGAAGAAATAAGAGGAATGAAAATTAAGAGAGAAGAGTATAAGCTACAAGCTTTTGCAGATGACCTAGTCTTTATCCTTGAAAATCCACTAGAAACAGCACCCAAACTGCTAGAAAGAATAGAGAAATATGGAAAAGTAGCAGGCTTGAAAATAAACAAAGATAAAACAAAGATTATGACAAAGAATATCTCAGCAATACAAAAGGAAGAGTTGTCAGAAACTTTGCAGATTCAAACTACAAGTAAGGTTAAATATTTGGGGATATACTTATCACCTAGATGTAGCACTCTTAAGGACAACTATACTAGAATAAAAGAACAAATAGCGACTGATCTGATGAAATGGGAAAGTCTGCACTTATCAATGATGGGAAGAATTTCTACAATTAAAATGAACATTTTACCTAGAATTCTATACCTGTTTCAGACAATCCCAATCAGATTGGGTAAGGATTTTTTTCAAGATTTAAATAAAATAGTTTTGAAATTTATTTGGCAAGGGAAAAAAGCTAGAATAAAACTTAAATTGCTACAAGATGCTAGATCTAGAGGAGGACTTGGCCTACCTGATTGGGAGCTATATTATCAAGCAACAAATTTGATGTGGATTAAGGAGTGGATATCATTAAAAAACTCTAGATTATTGAATGTACAGGGTCATGATTTATTGTTGGGATGGCATGCTTTCTTATGGTATAAGTAAGGTGACCAGATTTTCAGATTGCTAAAGAGGGACACCTTTGACCGGGGGGGGGGGGGGGGGCTTGATTAAAAAATTTATACGGAAAAATTATACAGAAAAATTATGGACTGTGCTGAAATGGATAAATTAATGAAAGAAATACAGCTGGGTGAGCTCTCCGGTGCCTTGCGCTTTCCTGCCTCCTTCCATCACGAACCAGATCAAAGACAGTGGTCACATTGAGGAAATGGGGATTTTGCAGTATCCTACCCCTGGAGGGGGGTGGGAATGCGGATTTTGCAGTATTCTACCCCTGGAGTGGGGAGGGAATGGGGATTTTATAGTATCCTTCCCCTGGAGGGGGGAGGGAATGGGGATTTTGCAGTATCCTACCCCTGGAGGGGAGAGGAAATGGGGATTTTGCAGTATCCTTCTCCTGGAGGGGAGAGGAAATGGGGATTTTGCAGTATCCTACCCCTGGAGGGGGGAGGGAATGGGGATTTTGCAGTATCCTACCCGTGGAGTGGGGAGGGAATGGGGATTTTATAGTATCCTTCCCCTGGAGGGGAGAGGAAATGGGGATTTTGCAGTATCCTACCCCTGGAGGGGGGAGGGAATGGGGATTTTGCAGTATCCTACCTCTGGAGTGGGGAGGGAATGGGGATTTTATAGTATCCTTCCCCTGGAGGGGAGAGGAAATGGGGATTTTGCAGTATCCTACCCCTGGAGGGGGGAGGGAATGGGGATTTTGCAGTATCCTACCCCTGGAGTGGGGAGGGAATGGGGATTTTATAGAATCCTTCCCCTGGAGGGGAGAGGAAATGGGGATTTTACAGTATCCTACCCCTGGAGTGGGGAGGGAATGGGGATTTTATAGTATCCTTCTCCTGGAGGGGAGAGGACATGGGGATTTTGCAGTATCCTACCCCTGGAGGGGGGAGGGAATGGGGATTTTGCAGTATCCTACCCCTGGCGTGGGGAGGGAATGGGGATTTTATAGCATCCTTCCCCTGGAGGGGAGAAGAAATGGGGATTTTTCAGTATCCTACCCCTAGAGTGGGGAGGGAATGGGGATTTTATAGTATCCTTCCCCTGGAGGGGAGAGGAAATGGGGATTTTGCAGTATCCTACCCCTGGAGGGGGGAGGGAATGGGGATTTTGCAGTATCCTACCCCTGGAGGGGGGAGGGAATGGGGATTTTGCAGTATCCTACCCCTGGAGTGGGGAGGGAATGGGGATTTTATAGTATCCTTCCCCTGGAGGGGAGAGGAAATGGGGATTTTGCAGTATCCTACCCCTGGAGTGGGGAGGGAATGGGCATTTTATAGTATCCTTCCCCTGGAGGGGGGAGGGAATGGGGATTTTGCAGTATCCTACCTCTGGAGTGGGGAGGGAATGGGCATTTTATAGTATCCTTCCCCTGGAGGGGAGAAGAAATGGGGATTTTGCAGTATCCTACCCCTGGAGGGGGGAGGGAATGGGGATTTTGCAGTATCCTATCCCCTGGAGTGGGGAGGGAATGGGGATTTTATAGTATCCTTCCCCTAGAGGGGAGGGAATGGGGATTTTATAGTATCCTTCCCCTGGAGGGGAGAGGAAATGGGGATTTTGCAGTATCCTACCCCTGGAGGGGGGAGGGAATGGGGATTTTGCAGTATCCTACCCCTGGAGGGGGGAGGGAATGGGGATTTTGCAGTATCCTACCCCTGGAGTGGGGAGGGAATGGGGATTTTATAGTATCCTTCCCCTGGAGTGGGGAGGGAATGGGGATTTTATAGTATCCTACCCCTGGAGGGGGGAGGGAATGGGGATTTTGCAGTATCCTAACCCTGTAGGGGGGAGGGAATAGGGATTTTATAGTATCCTTCCCCTGGAGGGGAGAGGAAATGGGGATTTTGCAGTATCCTACCCCTGGAGGGGGGAGGGAATGGGGATTTTGCAGTATCCTACCCCTGGAGTGGGGAGGGAATGGGGATTTTGCAGTATCCTACCCCTGGAGTGGGGAGGGAATGGGCATTTTATAGTATCCTTCCCCTGGAGGGGGGAGGGAATGGGGATTTTGCAGTATCCTACCTCTGGAGTGGGGAGGGAATGGGGATTTTATAGTATCCTTCCCCTGGAGTGGGGAGGGAATGGGGATTTTATAGTATCCTTCCCCTGGAGGGGAGAAGAAATGGGGATTTTGCAGTATCCTAACCCTGTAGGGGGGAGGGAATAGGGATTTTATAGTATCCTTCCCCTGGAGGGGAGAGGAAATGGGGATTTTGCAGTATCCTACCCCTGGAGGGGGGAGGGAATGGGGATTTTGCAGTATCCTAACCCTGTAGGGGGGAGGGAATAGGGATTTTATAGTATCCTTCCCCTGGAGGGGAGAGGAAATGGGGATTTTGCAGTATCCTACCCCTGGAGTGGGGAGGGAATGGGGATTTTAAGAGTGCGGAGGTCGTGCCGGCTCACTGATTCTCCCCAACCACACGATTTTCCTCCTTTCCAGCTGGGCGGCGAGGCTACCTTTTGTGGGGAGAGCAGGAGCTTAGCCAACCGTGGAAAGGTGCCCTGGGGCTGGGATCCACACGCCCCCCTGTCTATTCTTTTCCTCAGTTCCCACACCCTGGCGGGTCCGCACAAGTTCCTCGTCTAGTTAAGTGCACCTTGGATCCCAGCCCCAGGGCACCTTTCCATGGTTAGCCAAGCTCCTGCTCTCCCTGCAAAAGATAGCCTCGCCGCTGCCTCTCTCTATTCCCTTTGCCCGCTGTTGGTTAAGAACAAAGCCCACGGTGGGGAAACTGCTTGTTTGTGTGCCTAGGATTCTTTGGGTGGGTGTGTGTGTGTAATTGTCTCCAGCTGAAGGAGTGGAAGCGGGAGGAATGAAGCTTGGAGAAGCCAGGGAAAAGATGCACCCCCCCAAACTTCCCGCATGGGTTGTAGATCCCTTGTAGGGGGAGGGGAGGGAGGGGAGGGAAAGAGGCTCTGCGGGTGGAGGAGGGGAGGAAAATGGGGGACGCTGCGGAGGTCAAGGAGATGAAGAAAACCTTCATTGTGCCAGCCATCAAACCCTTCGGATCACTATGATTTTGCCGCTGCCATTTGCAAGGAGTGGGAAGGAGAGGAAGGAAGGAGAGAGGGGGGAAGGAAAAGAAGAAGGGATCTACATGGCTCTCCGGCTGGAGGGAGCCACGCGGGGGGGAAACGGGCATCTGTCAAAACCCCGAATCCCGTCTCAGCCTCAGGTGGCTGCGGCAGAAGCAGCGAGCATGGGGGCGACGCTTCACCGGGAGCGACCTCTCTTTCCCCGCTGCATAGGGATGTGGGGAAAGGGCTCAGGTGCCCAGTTTTCTCCCCCCCTTCTTTCCTTCTCTCTCTCTGCTCTGGGAAAGGAGCAGCGCTCTGGCGAGCCCCAAGAGATTCCCCCATTCTCTCTCTCTCGCTCTCCTGGCCCTTCCAAGCCGAGGCGGTGGGGGCGGGAAGAGGAGTCCGAGGGGGAGGGAGGGAGGAAGGGGAGGCGGCTGTGGCGGCTGGGCGATGGCCAGCAGCGGCCGAAGCGGGGGGAGGGAGAGCGAGATTTTGGCGAGAAAGCCGTGGGAAGGACCGAGGGAGGAGGAGAGGACGGGGCTGCTTGGGAACGGAGAGGACCAGGGCATGGAGGGAAAGAGCAGTGCGCGCCCAGCCGCCGCCTCCTCCTCCAATTCAGAAGGTTCCTCCGGCGGATTGTCTTCCCCGCACCACCCTCGCTCTGGGAAAGGAGCAGCGCTCTGGCGAGCCCCAAGAGATTTCCCCGTTCTCTCTCTCTTTCACTCTCCTGGCCCTTCCAAGCCAAGGCAGTGGGGGCGGGAAGAGGAGTCCGAGGGGGAGGGAGGGAGGAAGGGGAGGCAGCGGCAGCTGGGCAATGGCGGGATGGTGGGAAGCGAGGCGCCACCAGCAGTGGGAAGCAACCACGAGTCGAAAGAAGGGAAGCGACCATGAGGGAAAGAAGGTGGCGGGGGGACCCGCAGCTCAGTGGGCATCTCCTCGCGTGACAGAACCCTCTCTCTCTCTCGCTCTCGCCGCCGCCCCATCCTGTGGCTGCCACCATGGACGGGGAGGAGGAGGAGGTGGAGGAAGAAGAGGAGGAAGCGGGACGAATCCTTTTGAGAGGGGATGGGCGCGACCTGGGAGACACAGGGAAACTCCGCAAAGGAGGAGAAGGAGAGGAGGGCCATCTCCTCCCCCCAGCGCCTCCCGATTCTCACCGGTAACGTTACTCACCAGTTAAGCAGAAAGCAAAAGATGAAATGAAATGGAACGTGCTAAGCTAAGCGGACTCCATCCAATCAGTGAGCTGGCTGGGATGGAAAATTTTAAGCACGCCGTGTGCTTAAAGTTTTCCATCCCAGCCAGCTCACTGATTGGCTGGAGTCCAGGCCAATCAGTGAGCGGCAGGCTGGGCTGGCTCAGATTTTTAGTGTAGAATGGAACGAGCAAGCGAGCTAGCAGCTGATGGGCGGGGGAGCCAGCGAGCTGCGAGCGTCAAAATAAAGCAGGGTTTTTCGAAAACGGCCCGGGACGCGGGAAAAATTATGAAAACGCGTGCCTGTCCCGCCAGATGCGGGATGTCTGGTCACCCTAGGTATAAGGGAACTAAAGCACATGGTTATTTTAGAAGACATTATATAAGGGAGGCGTTGTTATTAAACTGGGAAAACGTAAAAAGATTACACTACTTAAAAATTCCAGTCTGGATATCAACAATTGAAGCATTTTCATATCCAATAATATATAAAAAGGAACAAACCGTTAGATATGTTGAATTATTGAATGCAGAGGGTGATATAATGTATAATGTTAAGAACGTATAATGATATCCTGTTGCTGATAAATAATTTTAATAAGGGAATAATTGAAAATTGGTATATATATGTAGTGACTATTTAAGACGTTTTGTTGAAAAATGAAGGAATAAGACCTCTGTTTGAAAGTATGAAGTACAAGGATAATAACGAACATAAGTATATTTTCTGGGAAAAAATAATACTAATGGTAACTGAATATATATTGTAGAATGAAAGTGAGGTATTTAGTTATACTACATGAAAAGTCTGAGATGGTAAATATTATTCGAGAATATGGATGTTAAAACACCTGTAACCAAACGACATGCTGTATGTGATGATGTTTTTTTTCTTTTTGTGTTTTTTTCTTTTTGTGTGTGTGTGTTTTTTTATTATTATTGTTGTGTGTATTAAATATATATATAACAGAGAGATACAAAGTGTGTGTGGGGGGGAAATATAGTTAGGATAGATTAGCACAGGTAAGGGAATAAGAAATGATACTAAATTATAACCTATTAAATGAAATAATAAATGTATAAGAATGATAAATGTTAAAACACCTGTAACCAAACGACATGCTGTATGTGATGATGTTTTTTTTCTTTTTGTGTTTTTTTCTTTTTGTGTGTGTGTGTTTTTTTATTATTATTGTTGTGTGTATTAAATATATATATAACAGAGAGATACAAAGTGTGTGTGGGGGGGAAATATAGTTAGGATAGATTAGCACAGGTAAGGGAATAAGAAATGATACTAAATTATAACCTATTAAATGAAATAATAAATGTATAAGAATGATAAATGTTAAAACACCTGTAACCAAACGACATGCTATATGTGATGATGTTTTTTTTTCTTTTTTGTGTTTTTTTTCTCTCTTTTTTCTTTTTGTTTTTCCATTGTTGGAAAATTGTTGTGTTGTCTATGTAACCAAAAAAAAAATTTTTTTTTAAAGAAGTAGGTTGTGGTCTACTTATGCCTTACTGAGATCTAAGTATTTATAAATAATAACTTACAAGAACGGATATTCTGAAACCAAGAGAAAGTAAAATTTCATCTATCTGTTCTGAAAAATTAAAGACGCTTAGTGTGGTGTCCAATAAATATCAAATTAATTTTATCAGCATTTAATCATTGCATATGCTGAGAGATACTGTAAAATGTAGCAGAAAGATGAAAGGAACAGAAATAGCATCTACCTGATGTTGATTTTGATAACTAGCTGCTTTATCTTTAACAAGATTCTTATACTGATCAACAAAAACATGAGAATCATAAAGTAGTATGATCACCCATCAAAGATTTGTAAGACTGTAAATGGAAAAAGAAATTAATTTCACTAAATAGAGGATGGCAACCTGGCACCAATATCTGGACATCCCCAATGCTTTTTACAGAACTTATGGTGCACTGTTTTAAAAATAGGTTGTAGCTATTGCTGTCTTTCCATTATATTAGACTTCTTAAAGGATTTTGAAGGTTCTCTTTCAAAAAAAATATTTTGTACAGTGATATTGATGTGCACATACCGTGATTATCCATTAATAAGGCAAAGTATCTTCCTAAGAAAAGTCATAGAGAGCAAAAAAATAAGTTACTATGTTATCCAAAAACGGATCAAGCAGAAAGAGCAGCAAAGAAGCCTAATCTTTATTCCAATGGATCAGAGCAAACCCAAGTAACCTCTATCAGTGCAATGCCCCTGGAACTGAATTCCTGGTGCAGCCTACTGCCACATCACTCAATATGAACTAAGTTTGAAAATAAAGTTTGAAAATAAAAAGATGAGTACAATTATCTGCTACATTTTATCAAGGTGACCGCTGGCGAAGAGGCCCTAACAGGCTGGCATTGGGGGAAGGTCCTCCAGAGGTTGTAGATCTGGGCCACTTGCCCCACGCCAGCAGCACAGCCAGGAGGGAGCAGAGCCCCCCTGAGATCAGCAGCAGCAGGTGTGCCAGGTTCAGCAGCCCGGCAGAGGCATGGGAGTGGGAGCTGATCCCAACACACTGCAAAGGCTTCTGTCTATTGCTTCTGTCATAGCAATAGCCTGAGCAAGACCTGAGCTTCAGTTTCCCAGGAGCAGCAGGGCCAGAGTAGGACTGGCGGAGGCCACAGAGCACTGAGTTTGGGGCATTGTGAACGCAGGCAAGTAGATGGTGGGATGGAGGGTGGGCCTGGCGGTAAGAGTTCCCATTCCTATTGGCCTCCCTCTTGCCTCCTCCTGTAGGTGAAAAAATAAGACATTCCCCCAAATAAGCCCTAGTGCTTATTTTTTTAGCCCAAATGAAAATAAGACTGGGTCTTATTTTCAGAGAAACACAGTATGTGGAATCACTTGCAGCTTCTCTGAACTGATTTTTTTCCTAGTAAGGAAATTTTGCAAAGCATGTGATCACCGAACCAGTTGTTAAACTGGCAGGATCCCACCACTTAGAGACATGCATTTCTTTAAAGTAATGACTGGCAATTTCCCATCACATAATGTATAGCTAAAGATAAAATCAAGGGATTGTGATAGAAATGCAGGTATAAGAAAGGATTGGTTATGAGCTTCATCATCTGTACAGTTTAGCTTTGTCTGCTTATCAGTTTTAAACCCTAGAAATAATCAAACATAGACTTCCAGTTTGACATCACAGTGAGATCAGACACAAGGAGTGGGGCTCTGCAAACTCGCACTGAATCCTCCTCATTGGAAGGCCCTCAAGAGGCTAAAATTATCCTGTAGGGGTGACAAAGAAAGGAGGGGCATCCTGCAGGTCGAGGAGAGTGGAAGCTCTTCAGCTGGACCCAGGGACTCCCTCCCATCCAACAATGAAAATGAGAGGAAGCCATTATGGCTGCCATGAAGCTAGGGCAGCTGAAGAAACAAAGAATGTGCTGGAGTGGTATAGATGAACAGTGATTGGAACTGGGGGAGGTGATTATTTTTTACCGAAAATCTAACCCCCAAGAAAACAAAACCTGGAAAAGAGACTCTTTGAAATGCTTGTCAAAATGGCAAATAATTACAGAGAGAAAAATTATAGATCTGAAAGAAGAGGAATTAAAGGGAGAGTGCAAAATCTTTAAAAATAGAAAAATTGGATTTTTAACCTTTATTGGCAATATTTTGGTAAGGTATTTTAAAATGCCAGAATTATTTGTCTTATATTAAACTCCTACAACCTTGGGAAGTACTGATAAGGCAAAGGGGGGAAAAGTGGAAATAAATAACACCTGGAGGATGGCTGTGCTATCTACTGTTCTATATCTACTTCATGATTATTGGAGATTTAACTGTGAGATGGAAGACCTCTAAAGAAAGAAACTTTTAAATGCCAAGATTTATTACTAAATTTATAGAGGATTTAAGGAGACATTTGAAAATCTTCCTGGATTACTTAAATGGAATAATTGACTAACTGTAGGACACAAAGAACTATAACTATTGCATTCCCCTGAGGAGCAACACTAGGATTGAGCAAATATTTTCTAAGCTTGTTTTCTGAGGTCATAGACAATTGAGACTTTGGGGCAGTGACAGACTACAGAGAGGCAATTGAGCAGTATTTGGACCTTTCAAAAGAAGATAAGCTGTTGCATCAGGGGGAGATGAGTGGATTTCAAAAAGAAGTTTTGTTGATGCTTCAAAATACTTATGATATGTTGATAAAGAACCACACGGCGATAAAAGACTTAATGCATGGAGCTTCCTGGGTGGAGCCTGCTGGTGGTGGCAGCAAAAAACCAGCTGCCTCCGAATTCCTGGCTACGTACCTGTTTAGAGGATCTTCCATCTGACGTCTTATCAGGTTTTCTTATCCTTCAGGCAAGAAGGAAAGAAGAAATTGTTTTGCTGGCAAATGCTCGATTTTTGCAGCTTTTGTGCTTGCAGGGAGAGGGGGGCTAGCCCAAAGCAGAACGGCTGTCCGTGCTGGGAACTTCAAACTGCCTTGTGTGGGACAAAGTAGGTCTCCCCCACTCAGTTCAAAGTTTTGATTGATTTAATCTTATCACGAGCTGGATCCGTATTACGTGGGCAATAATTGTTTATCAAGATTTTAGCTTCTTTTCTTTTTCTCCTCTGAAAAACTATTTACTTAGAGGCTTTTAAAATGGCGCCGAGCAGGCTGGTTTCTCCGGTAATAATGAACACTTTTTGTTAACTATTACAAGAATTCAAAACAAAGGAGAATGCTTATCATTTGTTTCACAATCGGCCAGCAGAAGCTTTTTAATTAGTTTTATTTCTACAAGATTTTCACTCCCTCATTAATCTTGCTTATCTGGAAGTTAAATGGTGATGAATCTGCTGAACTGTCTTGTTACAATGTTTACTCACTGAAAGTTTTGCCAAGCCTTAAACTTCAAAGTAAAAGGGGAACTCAGCCTCTTTACTTAAAGCTGCATATTCAGGCAACAGAGTTTTATTAATTGCAGGCAGATAAATTTTGAAATGGCTTCAAAACTAAATATTAATTTGAAGTCGTCACCCTCTACTTCCAGGGGCACATCCCCAGTGCCTGGCACAAAGCTGCAGCCTCCACTTCCTACGCCCCCTGCTGGGGGTGTGTTAACGAAAGAATTTTTCCTGAGCAAACTAAGTGAGGCGCTTAATGCACTGACAATTAAAATGGAAGATAAGCTTAGAGATAATAGAGAGGTGATAAAGCAGGAGAGAAAAGAGGAAATAAAAGAAATGAAAGAAGAAATCAAAAGTGAAATAAAAGGACTTAAACAGGAGCTGTATGAGAAAATCGACACTAAGGTTGTTAAAATTAGAGATGAAATGCTGAGACTTGTAACTGTATTGACAGAACATACTTCTGGAATGGAAGATACTCTAGAGGTTCTTAATGATGCCAATACTAACTTGACATTGAAAACAGAGGTGGTGGAACAAAAAGTGAAAAATGCTGAAAAAGAAATTATTATGATACAGTACCGACAAATGGAGTTCGCATTAAGAGTAAGGGGGCTGCGTGAGGAGAAACAGGAGAACTTGAAACAGATCCTATCGGAAGCTTTTGACCGCCTAATGGGAAGACCAGGGACCAACCTTGACTGGCAAATCGACAAAGCTTACTGCGTTAATTCTTGGCTTGCAAAGCAGAAGCAGCTTCCTCGAGACATTGTTATATATTTTACTACAAGAGAGCTTAGAAATATGGTACTGCAAGCGTCTTATAACACTAAGCTTCAATTGGCGATCAAGACCTGATTGTTTTGAAAGAGATACCACCTCAAATGTTAAGAGCCAGGAGAGACTACGCTTTTTTGGTTGAAGAACTCAGAAATCGTCAGATACAGTATAGATGGGATGCACCATTTGGCCTTATATTTACATTTGATAAGCAAAGATATCGCCTCAACTCTGTATGGAAAGCCCGAGATTTTTATTATAATATATTGAAGGCCGGATACCCTGCACCATCTGGACCTGGAGAAAGACCACAAGAAGGACAGGATAGACAGCAAACTACACAACCACCAGACAAGATGGAGCATCTCTCTCTTCTAGAAGTGCAGGGTGTTATGGAACAAAGACCTAGCCGCATGACTACTAGACGAATGGAGAAACAAGCTAAAAAGCAACAGCATCAACAATCACCGGCCATCGATCAAGGAACTACAATAACAAGTCTGGAAGCAGTGGGAGGAGCTAGACCTAAGATTAAACAGGCCATGCAGGAAGCTCTAAAAATGCTTCAGCCAACCAAAGATGAGAACTAAGATTTTAACATGGAATGTCAACGGACTGAATTCTCCACAGAAGAGGAAGAAAATATTTCATTATCTCAAACAGTTTAAGAATGATGTAATTTGTTTGCAAGAAACTCATATCAAGTCAACTGATCAAAAATATTTGATTAACTCAAAACTTGGTCAACATTTTGCAGCTTCCGCTATGGAAAAGAAGAATGGTATAGTTGTATACTTAAGAAAAGATATGAAAGCTGAATTAATAGAAGCAGATCCCTTCGGAAGATATATTGCTTTAGACCTAATCCTAGAAGGGAAAAAGACATTACTTTTGGGAATTTATGCTCCCAATCAACAGCAAGATAGATTCTATAGAAATCTTCATGCTAAATTAGTACAGTGGGACTATAGTTCCTGTATACTATTGGGTGACTGGAATGGTGTGATAGACACTAAGAGAGATAAGAAGACTTCCCGCCTAAATACTAAGATGCGAGCAAAGTTACCCAAACCTTTCTTTGACATCATGGATGACTTTGAATTGAGAGATATTTGGCGAGAAAGAAATGCAGAGGAATATGACTTCACTTTCTTCTTGGACAAGCATCAATCCCTTTCAAGGATTGATTTTATACTAACCACTAATGATTTGCTTTCTAGGGTCAAGAAGACAAAGATTGCGGCTAGGGTCCTTTCGGACCATAACCCAGTTTGGATGGAGTTGGGAAGGGTAGTGCAGGCAAGAAGGTCTTGGAGATTGAATGAAAACTTATTTAGATATGAAAAGTATATTAATGATTGTAAAAAATTGCTATCTGAATATTTTGTTTTGAATATGAATAAGGGTACATCTATGGAATTCGTATGGGATGCAAGCAAAGCGTATACGAGAGGAGTGCTGATGAATATAAATAAAACACATAGAAATAAACAAGGGTTAAAATGAACAGAACTGGAAGAGGAAATTAAGAGAAAAGAGTTGGAGTTAACAATGAACCCAGACAATCCAAAGGTTAAGGAAGCTATTAACATATTAAAATCTCAATTTGACATGTTGATCTCTGACCAGGTAGCCACTAATTTATTATATGCAAAACACAATACTTTTTGTAATGCAAACAAACCTGGCAGATGGTTAGCTTATCAGATTAGGAAAAAAAGGAAAACTCAAAATATATCTAAACTGATTTACAGAGGGAAGGAGGTCTTTCAACAGGAAGAGATTCAAAAGGCCTTTCGGGAATTTTTTACAGAACTGTATAAAGGGGATAAAATTAATGGTTTAGATATAGACAAATATTTAGATAAAGAGAAAATACCTTCAGTTAGAGAAGAGCACAGGCAAAAATTGAATCAACCAATAACCTCGGGGGAAATCTTGCAGGTAATTAAGCAATTAAAGTCAGGGAAAGCACCAGGTACAGATGGCTTGACAGCGGTTTACTATAAAAACTTACAGTTAGAAATGGTAGAACCTCTTAGAGAATTATTTAATATGATTCAAATGGAAGGTAAAGTGCCTCCATCTTGGAAGACAGCATTTATCTTTGATACCCAAAGAAGATCAAGATACTACTCAACCAAAAAATTATAGACCTATTTCATTACTGAATGTAGATTATAAAAATTTTACTAAAATATTAGCAAATAGGTTAATGTTGGTTATTCAACAATTGATACACACGGACCAAACAGGTTTTATACAGGGGAGACAGATGAAAAGTAATGTCAGATTAATTATTAATGCATTAGAATATTTGGGAAAGAACAACCAGATCCCTGCTGCGTTTATATTTTTGGATGCTAAGAAGGCCTTTGATCGAGTTAACTGGCAATTTCTGCTGAAGATATTGCAAAAAATGCAGATAGGAGATAATTTTTTACAGTCAATTAAAGCAATATACCAACAGCAAACAGCACAAATCATAGTCAATGGAAGTTTAACAGACTCTTTTCAAATTGGAAAAGGTACAAGACAGGGCTGTCCTTTGTCCCCATTATTGTTTATTATAACTTTGGAAGTACTGTTGAATAAAATACGGGGCTTGGATGGTTTAAAAGGGATCAAGATTAGGCAGCAAGAATATAGAGTCCGCGCTTTTGCGGATGATTTGGTCATAATATTGGAACAACCGCAGGAATCCAGTATGGTTTTAATGAATACGATTAATCAATATGGTCAAGTGTCTGGCTTTAATTTAGGAAAAACAAAAATATTAGCTATAAATATGAATACTAAAGAAAAGGAAGAATTAGGAGTGATGCTAGGATGTGAGGTAGTTAAAAAAGTCAAATATCTTGGAGTTAACATTTTAACTTCAAATGGGAAATTATATAAGCATAATTATGAACCACTTTGGCATAGTATACAGACGGAGATGAAAAAATGGGAGAAATTGCACTTATCTTTGCTGGGTAGGATAACGGCAGTGAAAATGAACATTTTACCAAAAATTTTATTTCTTTTCCAAATGTTACCTATACTTAAAAAAGATGCAAATCTTTTAGAATGGCAGAAGGGTATCAACAAATTTGTATGGGCAGGAAAGAAGCCGAGGGTAAAGATGAAAATAATGCAAGATGTACGTGAGAGAGGAGGATTGAAACTACCTAATTTAAAACTATATTATGATGCAGTGGCATTATCTGTAATTAGTGATTGGACTCATTTAACCAATGATAAAATATTGAATATTGAGGGATACGATCTGGTATATGGTTGGCATGCTTACCTGTTATTCAACAAAAAATTGGATAAGAATTTTAAAAGTCATATCTTAAGAAATGCTTTACTGCGAGTCTGGAAAAAATACCAATATAAATTAAGTGACAAGATACCCATGTGGGCAATTCCTAGACACGCAATTGAAAATATGAATATAGCACAAAAACAGGATAGAATTACTTACAGACAGCTTCTTACCTCGGAAAGGAGGGTATTACAATTAAAATCCTTAGAGGTATTAAAAGAGGAGAAGGTAGTTCAAACATGGTTCCAGTATGGGCAATTACAGGCTAGGTGGAAAATAGATCAAAAAATTGGTTTTATCCAAGTTGAGGATAATTTGTTTAAACAAATAAGAGATCAAAGCTTAATGCATATAAAGAGGATATATAATGTATTAATACAGATGGATTCGGAAACAGAATTAGTTAAAGATTGTATGTTAAAAGGGGCTCAAAATATTGAAGAACCAATAATGTTGGAGACATGGGAAAGAATCTGGGTAAGAAATGTGAAATTTACACAAGCTCAAAATCTGAGAGAAAATTTTTACAAGATGTTCTATAGATGGCATTTAGATCCTAAAAAGTTGGCTTCTATGTATCCGAATGTACAGCCTAAATGTTGGAGGTGTGGTTCTCTCGATGCTACATATTATCATATATGGTGGACCTGCCAAAAGGTTAAGGCATTCTGGATAAAAATATGGTGGGTTATGCAAAATATCTTTAAAAGAAGGATAAAGTTTACTCCTCAGTTATTTTTATTAGGTATATGTACTGATTTTACAGTGGTAGACTAACTTGATTCTGCACCTAATAACGGCAGCAAGACTGTTGGTGGCGCAATACTGGAAGAAGGAAGACTTGCCTACAATCCAAGAATGGACATTGAAAGTCACAAACTTAGCCGAGATGGCTAAAATATCGGCATATCTTAAAGATCACTCAAATGAGAGATATAAACGAGACTGGAAAAAATGGATTGACTATATACAAAATAAATACAGGACCAAGAAATTCCAGTTAGCCTATGCTTAAGATCAGAAATGATTTAAATTGTTTAAAGTTAGTTCAGCAAGAAGAAGGTAAGGTCAATGTAGAATGTCATTAATTTCTTTATTTCTTTTTTCTCAATAGATTTTAGACTGTGTTAGTTAAAAATCCATACTGTGTACGGGTTCTGGGAAGTCGGGGGGGGGGAGGAGGAGGGGGGGTTGGGGGGTGGAGGGAGGGAGGGGCATACAAAAAAATTGTACTTCAATGTTTTAATGATTGACGAATGATGAAATATTTGTGTTTTTTAAAAGAAATAAAACCCTTTGGAACTAAAAGACTTAATGCATGACATTGTGGGCAAATCAGAAAATGTTCAACAAGGAACAATTAATAAAGATCATAAAACACAGGGAATAGAGGAGATAACAGAAAGACCAGAGGAAGAAACAGAACAGATAAATCAACCAATAAAACAAGAAGAGAAGAAGATGAAGGTGAAGACAACAAAGACTTATAAATCATATAAGAGATAATATATATTAAGAAATCAAAAATGGGATTGGATAAAAAGAAAGATATTTTTTGAAGAGAAGATAGGGGCTTAGGAAGATCCTCCAGAGGTACAGCAGTGAAAGTTAGTAGAGATGGAAGAAATATTTGTCTACATAGGAAAGATGTAGACAGAGACAAAGACCCAAGGGAGGAGTTTGGGAGGCAAGTCAAAAAATGAATAAGAATTGGGACTCAACCAGAAGTTCCTCAGCAAGACAGATAGAAAAATGTGTGCTCTAAAGAGCCTCACATAAATTCTGTCTGAAAAACCAATACTCTTTTTGGATAACAACTTCCCTGGAGTGGCCTCTCACTAGACCTAGAGGTGTGCAACAGGTTCCTTGTAGGTCTGAGATTAGCTCTCTGAATCAGCGTCAGGGGAGGCAGCATGGCAATATGGCTTGTATCAAAGCTGTGGGCATCTGGCCAAAGCTTTTGAGCAGGAGCAGTGCAGGAAAGGAATGTGAAACCTGATAAGAAGATTTAATTAACCAACTGACATAAATCAGAATTTGGAAAAGGCAAAGAAACTTGTGAGTATAAATAATATTGATGGACAGATTGGGATTTTGAAAGACAGAAAGAAAGAAGGAGGGGGGAAATGGTGGTTTAAATCACTAAGCCCAAAAAGTACTCTTTGTTTTAAACAACTTAGAGACAGAAAGGAGGAAACAGAGAATGGGAGTTGGGTTACTTGATATGCTCGATCTTTGGGAAGGTGGAGGCAGTGGTCAAGAATGGGTTAACTCTGTTATCATCCAATGGGACTGAGTCTTAAGATTTGCATGTCCTGCCTCCTTTACTGGCTTCTTCAGCTTTTACAATGAATGCAATCTGCAGATTGACATGCTATGGTCTCTTCGAGAAAACTCTTCCAATTTCAGATCGGACCTCTTCTCAGCGTGGGACTGGCTGCTGTCTCGACCTTCCCAGAGATTGAGCATATCAGGTAAGCCAACACCCAATCTCTATTATTTTGGTGGAGACAGCAGCCAGGAATGGGACATACCAAAGCCAGTACTGTCTCTATGGGTGGGCCTACGATCAGGCCGAAAGTTCTTGGGCCTCACGCACCTGCTGCAGAACCCATCTGCTGAATGTTGCATCCGCCAATGCGTAGGTGTCAATTTTGTAGTGATGGATGAACAGCGAGGAGATGTCCAAGTGGCCACATGACAAACTTCCTCAAGTGAGGCCTGAGGGGCCCAGGCAGCTGAAGTTGTTGCACTCCTTGTTGAATGCACCAAGATACAACCTGGAATCGGCTGCAATTGTAGTTCATATGACTTAGTGATGCAGGCCCTGATTCACTGACTCAGTGTAGCAGGTGATGTTTTAAGCCCCAAGGAAGTTGGTTGGTAAGACATGAACAACGCTTCTGTGCATCGTATCAATGAAGTGCGATGAACGTAAATTCAAAGGGCTCGTCTCACGTGAAGTTTATGCCACTGCCTTTCCAGTCTCTGGGTAGGAGATGGACAAAAGTTCGGGAGTACCAGTTCCTATGCCCTATAGAAATGTATTTTGATTTTTGGCACAAAGGAGGGGTCGAGTCTAAGGACCATCCTGTCCTCATGGAAGATGCACAAGTCCTGGAACACAGACAGTGCCCTCACACTCAGAAACTCTCCTGGCCAATGTAATGGCTATGAGGAACAAACCTTTGAAGGATAGATACCTCAGACAGGTGTCATTCAGTGGTTCAAAGGGAGGGCCCGTCAGTGTCAGGAAGACCTTGGGCAAGTCCCAAGTTGGGTAGCAATGAACCACAGGGGGGTCGTAGATTCGAAGCCCCTCACAGAAAATGATGAATCAGAGGATGTTGAGATAAGTATGCAAAGTTCCCACAAGATAAGATGGACGAAAGAGCCGCCACTTGACATCGTAGAGTGTTGGGCGAAATGCCCTTGTTCAAGCCGTCTTGTAGAAAGTCCAGTACATTATGAAATGGCGCCTGGGCCGCTATCACATTCTTGCCCAAGCACCACAAGACAAACTCCCTCCAAGTTCCATCCTAAATGCAGGTTATAGATAGCCGACGGGAGGCTTAAATTGTGCTCACCACCCGAGGACACAAATGTCCTGCAACCAAACAGCACCGCTCAATTGCCAGGTGGCCAACTTGAGCCAGCTCAGGCCCAGATGGAAGAGGACCCTCTGTCTGAGGGCATCCGGCAACAATGGCAGGGGCCAAGGTAGGGCCTCAGACCATTTCCCCAAAGCTACAAACTTCAACCTGAACCTGTTCAGCTGACTGTCCTCCCCGGTCATGAAGAGATTGATGGCGGATGACCCGTACTGATGGGCCAGTAGCTGGAACAGTCTTGGATGGAGCTGCCACCTCACCTGGTCCATGCGTGCCTATACAGTCACGTCATTGGTGTACACGAGACTGTGGCGCCCTTCCAGATGCCAGTTGAAAGGAAGGGGTCTCAGGTGGATGGCCTTCGGTTCCAGCCACGTGATGATGAGCTTGCTGCCTGATGGGTACCAGAGACCCTGGGCAATGACCGATCAAAGATGCATGCTCCAGACAGACCGGCTTCCGCTGTCACGGCTGCCAGCATTGGGATCACCTCCGTGGACGAGCTGGCTCTGGCTGCTCTCTGAAGGGGAAGGGGGAATCCCCAGAGTCACCTGCTGGGCAGTCTCACTCATGTCACGATGTGGAAACAGAACACCCTCTTTCCCAGCAGGTGTCGCACCACGATGTCCAACGCCATCGATTTTAGACTGAACTGGTGTTCCTGCAAAAGAGAGAGTTTTCCCTCCCTGGCATCTATGCCCACCCTCAGGTGAAGAACCCTGATGAGCCTGGTCCTCATATAGGCTGTCGAGGCCACCAGGAGCTTCGTAAATACCCTGGGGGCCGAGGGGAAGTCGAATGGAAGGGCCTTGTATGGGTAAAGCCTCTCTCGGCCTCAGAACCTGAGAAACTGCCTATGAACTGGTAAACAGGTTATAAAGAGGAACACCTCTCTTGGATCCACCAAGGTAAGGAAGCTGTCCCTCAGGACACGTTCCAGGCCAGTCTGCAATGACTGCTTTTGGAAACTCCAGAATAGCAATTGGTGAACTAATCTCATTAGGTCAAGTATGGCTCTCCAGCTCCCCGAGGTCTCCAGACCTATGAACAGAAGGTGCTGAATTGCATGTTCCACCAGATGCCCTCGGCCTGTGCCCTGCGACACCGGGCAAGCTCTGAAAAACCTCAGTGGGTAGGAGAGAAACTCGAGGGAGAGGCTGATTGACACCAGCATCTGATGTTATTGCCTCCCAATGATGGGCAAAAAATGGCCAATCAACCCCCCATGGGAATTGTCATGGGGCAGTCATTTCTGATGCCGGAAGGACCCCCTGGCCTGATAACGTTGGTCCCCTTTGTAGAGCTTGTCCTGTTGGTGTTGCTGGCCGTGAGGTGGACTGAACTGACCATGGGGACAGGGGGAGGAAAAGCCTCTCCTCGAAACCTGAAAGGGCGACCTCCTGTAAGAGGTAGAAGATTTCCTATCCGATTTCTTGAACTGTTTCTTGAACTGTTTCTTCCACCAACAGTGGCTCCAAGAGCAGACCAAAAAGCTGCTGACCTGAGTAGGGGGCCAATGTGACCTGAGTAGGGGGCCAATGTGAGATTCCACTTATGCTTGGCATTGGCCTGCCATTGCCTCAACCATAGGAGATGCCTTTTGGCAATGGAGGTGGCCATGGACTTGGACATGAGTCTAGAGGCATTAAGTGAGGTGTCCGCTGCAAACCCCATAGCAGCTTTTATCTTGTTAAAGTCCTGGTGTGCCCTAGTATCATTGGTAGGGATCCTATCCTGCAACCCCATAGAGCCACTCTACCAAAAAAGGAAGAAACAGTAGAGGCTTTGATGGCCCAGGCAGTCGACTGGTGACGTTTACCAGTGCCTGCTCCTCCCGCTTATCCTCAGGACAGAGGGATTCTGCTGGACTACTTGTGACCACCGATGGAGCTGAAATGGCCACTATCAGTGCATTCACTGTAGGGACATCAAGCGCCTTGTTCAATTCGGACCCAACATCGTAAAACGTTTTATCGTGAGAGTTGGGAAATGGACCCAACTCAGGGGAAGCCACAGATGCTGAACTATGTCTAGGATTATCTTAGGGACCGGCACCACTTCCTTTTGGGCCACTGGTTCCAAGATTAAGAGATCTGTGTTGTCTCCTGGTGCTGGAACTGGGGCTAGAGACTCCAGACTCATCCAGAGCAGTCACCCTATGTGCCTTAAAAAGGAGTGACTTAAAAAGAGAAGGCTTAAAGAGCCCCTCAAAGGCTGGTGTGGTTCGAGTCCTTCATCAGCCAACATCTCCGAATCCCATTGGCTGTCCCCATCCTCCCCAGAAGAAGATGACTGACTATGGGACCTGGGGGAATGCCATAGGTCAGATTGTGCACTCTTGGAAGAAGATTTCTTCTTTTTTTGCCTCCCCCCCCACAATGATTTACTGCTGCTGAGGAATCCCACTGCATCAGCCCAGCTGCTATGCCTTGGTGAATAGCCTTGTGACTTGGGAGGCCCGCTTATCAGCCTCCTATTGCGCCCTGGCAAATTCATGATGCAGGGCTCTTTGTCTCCTCTCCTCTGCCAGTTGCAAAGCCTTAGAGGCCTTCTTTGAATGCCCAGCATGGAGAGGAGGATTAACCCTCTTTCTGGTAGGGGGAACCCCCAAAGGCCCTGCAACAGCCTCCATGGGAAGGGGGTGGGCAATCAGGCAATCACCTGCCCCAAGGACCCCTCCGATTCCACCATCCTTACCTTGCCTGGAGGGAGCAAGGGCCTTGCACTGGGATCTCCAGCTTCAAGGACCGGTCACTGGCTCACCTGGGCTCTAGCAGTGATGGCAGGTGGCTGCAGCTCTACTGCTGGACAAACTGGCTCAAGCTGCTCCTCAAGCCCCAGCTGATCTAGCCAGTGGAGACCCAGGGGGGCTGCCCAGGGCCACACATGCCCGCTGGCCTAACAGACACTCATGGCAGAGCTCACCTGGGCCTCAACATCTAAGGGGGACCCTGCCATTGTCCCATGTCTGGGTGATTTTTGCGAAAAAACAAAATGGCAGCAGTGACCTAAGGGCTCTTAAAATGGAGGAAAGTCCTCCAGCAGCTCTAAAAGCCACAAAGAGCCAAGCCGAAGCCGCAGTTACCTTCACCCAATGTGTCATCGCTCTCCCGGGCTCTTCAGCATCTCTGGTGCTCACCCCCTCTGATCAATTTTAAACACAGGGGGAGCAGGAAGCTGCCCAATGGGCCAAAACCCTTCACTCCTTTGAAGCTCCCCTTCTAGGTCTCCCCCTGAGCTCCACAACAATCTAAAATTAAAGCAGCCAGGGGAGCAAGTCAGTAAAGAATTATTATTAATAAAAATATCTAGAGAGATTAAATAGCACATGTTATACCTAAGGAAACTGAGACTTAAAAGCTGGAGAATCTAGTAAAGGAGGCAGGATATGCAAATGTTCAAATTCAATCTCATTGGATGGTAGCAGAGTTAACCCATTCCTGGCTGCTGACTCCACCAACAATGGAGATTTGACTAACCCATTTAAACACAAACTTTGAATTTGGATTTGAAAAGATTGTGTCTTTAAAAGAAATTAATTGACAATTAGGAACTATACAGGGAATGGAAGCAGGATGGGTGAAAAGGAAGTTAAAAACATACCAAGGAGACTTGCTTTGTTCGAGCCTGTTCTAACTAACATATGTTAACCAACTCTAATTAATGAGAGGAAGACTGTAACAAGGGAAAAAGATAAAGAAAAAAAACCACTATTTTCTCACTTATAATGCAAGCTTGTCTGAGCAATGAATGGAATGTGATATCTTCACAAGAAGATTTAATTAATCAACTGACATAAATCAGAATTTGGAAAAAGTGGCGAGGAGAAACAAAAGTTAAAAATACACCAAGGAGACTTGCTTTGTTAGAGTTTCTTGTAATTAATATATTTTAAGCAACTCTAACCAATGAGAGGTGGAATATAACAAGGAAAAAAATTAAGAGCAAAAAAAATATGGAGTTATTTGCCGGAGGGAAGAACAAAGAACAAAGGAAGTGAAGTGTTCAAGATGTCTCCCTCTTTTCTTCCTCTCCATTTTAGCTGAATCAGAATTTAAGTTGGACCAGAACTGTGAAATAAGAACAACCTGGAAAACTTGGGATTTAAATTATAATTAATCGTACAACTAACTGTAATTTTGGAACAGGACATTATGGAAAGGTGGGAATTTGAAGAATTATGTGAAATTATAAAAATATGCATAAATCATTAAAATTAAGTTTAAATAGAATTTTGAAGTTAGAAGCAAAGAAAGAAGAGGAGGGATAATAAAAGGGTAGAACGAGTGGTAAATAAAAAGCAGGCAAAAATTCACCTGGTTTGACAGTGTTGTAGGGAAAATTGAAAAGTGGGGATATTCCCCAACTAAGGGAAATAAAAAGTGGACAAAAGATTTCACTGGGTTTGGCAGTGGCTTGGAGAAAATTGAAGAGGGTGGACATGTCCCAATAAAGAAAAGGGAGGAGATACAAGTAGAGAATTGGGACAAAAGACTTACTAGGAAAAATATCAGACATTTAGAAATTGTTACATGGAGAAGATAAAGTTGAGGTATGTGATTTACTCCTTTACATGATAATTAAACTGAGTTGCTAACTGATTGAATATGATAATGGAAAGATAATTTAATAAAGGTTAAAACATATGAATTATGGACACATATGAAATTGTTATGTGGAGAATACGAAGTAGAGGTATGTGATTTACTTTTATACATGATAATTAAACTGAGTTGCCAATTGATTGAATATGGTAATGATAAGATAATTAAATGTAGGTTAAATATATAAAATATATGAAATATAGAATTCTTAAGAAGATGAACAAAGTGAGGTGTATATTGCCTGTTATTCTACATAGCAGATCAATGGAATTGTAATAAACATTGAACAGTAAGGATTGTTATTTAAGGACAATTAAAGGTAAGCTAAGTTAAGATATGGAAAAATGGAGGGGGAACATGAAACATACTTACAATGGAAAATTATTGAGACTACAAAGACAAACTAAAAGTTGGGGGCATGTAATGATGTATAACTATACAATATTATGATGAGAATAGCTGGTAGTTGTAATCAGGTTCACATTCTGGCCAAAAATATCTTGAGGGGGGATTAAAATATAATTGCTAAATATGTATACTTTTTTCTTTCAAAAAAAGGAGGAGGATATTTGGTAAAATTAAAGGTGTTTATTGAAATGAAATTATAAACATCATCAACATAAAATTGAGCTTCCTCAGAGGCTGGAATACACCAAGTAAATGAGATGAAGAGTGTGGAAGAGAGTTGGGGGCTTAGCAGTGAGAAGACGGAGTTTCAGGCTATTCCTGAAATTCCTCTATTCCGAAGGATTTTTGGACGGGTTCTTTGGACCCTAGCTGTCCCGGAGATGACAGTGAAGGTGAGGAGAGACCCAGGACCTCAGAGACATTCGCAAAGTCTCTGGGGGGGGTATTAACTCCTCGTGCCAATTCCTTTCTGGATTAGTTGCGTGCTAACTGAAACTGCAGGTTGCCCCTAAGAATGGCAGAAGTGATGTCATCTGGTAAGCTGATTTTATTATTCAAGAGAGACTGTCCGCACTAAAAGCTTAAGCTAATTGAAACCAAAAAATAGAAGAATCGAGTGGCGAATTGGTCTTTTTTTTAATGGATTTATGGCTGGTGGCTACTTTATTTCTTAAACGCTTCAAGGAACGCTTCGGCAGCCCTCCTCACTGACTCTTTTTAAGTGGATCGTAAAGTCAACTTTCTACTAATTAGCCCTTCACGATCTGACATTTTTATTACTTGGCTGTGTTTACGATCAGATAAGATTGCACAGTTTCCAGCGTGTCTTTACTTGCAATTTTTAACTGCGACACATCATGGCGTCTGAAAATACTTCTAAGGTCTCATTCAAGATTCTTTTTTCCGCATGTCGAGAGCTTTTTGACTCTTTTCAGAGATTGGAAAGAAAATTGGATCATCTGATTTTAAAATATAAAGGAAAAACTGAGATCGCTGAATGTTTGAATGTTCCTGAAATACAAATGGAAAATGTGAGAAATGGTGTCTGGTCTATCTCAGAGGAAGAAAGGAGGGGGGGAGCTATAAAGAAGATTCATTTAAAGAGACAGAGTGTAGGAGAAATGGAAACTCCACCCTGGAGAATTAAAGTCAATTTGAAAAGTTTCACAAGCCCGGGACAACATTATTATTTCATCACTGACATTCAGAGCCAAAAGGTGCAAAGATATTTTCGTCTGGACTTGCTTATAAAAACATTTGGTAAACTTATTCAACGAATGGCAATTGGATTGAGAAAATTTTGCTGTTGGAGAGACACAGGCTGACAGAATAACTTAAAATTAGCTAAATCTGATTACTTTAATTTGTAATAGATATAGCTGAATAATAATTGATATTGATGGTAATGTATATAATGTGAAATTGGCTGATAGATTGAAGAATACAATTGAAATCTAGCTAACCTAATTGCTCTCTTTGTAACAGATATAGCTGAATAATAATTGATATTGATAGTAATGTATATAATGTGGAGTCGACATGATAAATAACAATTGGATATGAGAAAACACTTTTGGATTATACATAAAGAGTATTAATTATAATAATTATCACTATTATAAAAACTAAATAAAATACATACAATCAAATGTTAATCAATACTGGGAAAATGTTATGATATATGATATAACTAAATATTATGGATGCTTAGCTAAAATAGGATATGAGGATTTGATGTAAATAGAGGACTTTATAAGTAATGAAATGTCAGCATGTGTTATGGATTAATTCTTTGGCATAGCTAAGGATGAAGGATGTTTAAATAACTATAGGTAATTAAAACTGGAGGTATAATGATGCTAATATGGTAAACATTTGAGTTAAGATATTTGAATTAATATGAGTTAATGGAAGAGAAGCACCAAAGCATGCTGTAACCAGTTGATATACTTCTTCTTTTTTATAATAGATACCTGTGTTTTGTTTTGTTTTTTTCCTGCCTTGTCCTTTGTCGTTTTTGTCTCTTTTTTTTTGTTCTATTTTTTTTTTGCCTTTTCTTTTTGATTTTTTCTTTTTCCACTGGTGTGGGCAGGTATTGTTCAAGATTATTACTTGTATTAATATTTTTAAATAATAATTACAGTCAAATTAAAATGGATATATAATAATGCTTAAGTTAATATGAGTTATGTTTGTTGACCGTGGAGGATCTGTAATCGATTGATACATTTTCTACAGATGTAAAGAAAGATGCTGTACTTGTTTCAACTAAAATTAAAAAAACATTTATTATTTTAAAAAAAAGAGTGTGGAAGAGAGGAGTGAGGTAAGGGAGGAGAGGGTTAGGGGAGAGGGCAGGATGGTGGGAAGAGGAGGACAGAAAGGAGTAGAAAGGAGAGTGAGGAGAAGGAGAGAGGAAGAGGAAGTAGAGAAGGATGACAGAGAGAAGAAAGGAGGTAGGAAGGAGGAGGAGAGAGGGAGAAGAAAGTGATGGATAGGGTAGAAATATGGTGTATGGAGAGCAGAAGAGCCAATAATTATTTTTGGGAGTTGATGGTAAAATAAATTGATGTAAATATTTAATAGTATAAAATAATGTTGGTTATGTAACAGTATACATGTGGTTATTTTGTTATGAAAATGGAAAAATAAAAAAACTTTTTATAAAAATAAGCGAATAAGAATTGAAATACTAAAGTGGGCAAGAGGTGATGATTAGAAAGGGAATGCTATTTAATATAAGATTGGCTTTATTGAGAGCTAGAATAGAAGTAGAACAAGATCAAGTGGAAATATGTTGAATGTTGATTTTATTTATATGCCGCCCTTTTCCCCCGAAGGGGACTAAGGGCGGCTCACAATTCAACTAGGGAAGGGGGGGATACAGACAAAATTAAAAACGACACAAAACGATACATAGTTTAAAACACACAGCAGTCATACCATTAGAGACGGGGGCAACGGTTCTTTAGCCCCAGGCCTGTCGGAACAGCCAGGTTTTAAAGGCTTTGTGGAAGGCCTGGAGGGTGGTGAGGGTTCAAATCTCCACGGGGAGTTCGTTCCAGAGGGTCGGAGCAGCCACAGAGAAGGCTCTCCTCCGGGTAGTCGCCAATTGACACTGGCTGGCAGATGGAATTCGGAGGAGGCCTAATCTGTGGGATCTAATCGGTCTGGTGGAGGTAATTGGCAGAAGGCAGTCTCTCAAGTACCCAGGTCCAATACCATGAAGGGCTTTATAAGTGATGACTAGTGCCTTGAGGCGTATCCGGAGACCAATAGGCAGCCAGTGCAGCTTGCAGAGGATAGGTGTTATGTGGGTGAACCGAGGTGCACCCACGATCGCTCGCGCGGCTGCATTCTGGACAAGCTGGAGTCGCCGAATACTCTTCAAGGGCTGCCCCATGTAGAGCACATTGCAGTAGTCCAGTCTAGATGTCACAAGGGCGCGAGTGACTGTTGTGAGGGCCTCCCGGTTCAGGTAGGGACGCAACTGGTGCACCAGGCGAACCTGGGCAAATGCCCCCCTGGTCACAGCTGACAAGTGATGTTCAAAAGTCAGCTGTGGGTCCAGGAGGACTCCCAAATTGCGAACCCTGTCTGAGGGGCATACTGTTTGACCCCCCAGCCTGAGAGATAGAACACTTGGCCAATTAGTAGGAGGGAAACACACCAGCCACTCGGTCTTATCTGGATTGAGAACAAGCTTGTTAACCCCCATCTAGTCCCTAACAGCCTCGAGGCCCTGGCACATCATGTCAACCGCTTCATTGAGTTGGCACGGGGCGGACAGATACAGCTGCGTATCGTCCGCATACTGATGGTATTTTATCCCGTGCCGTCGAATGATCTCACCCAGTGGCTTCATGTAGATATTAAACAGGAAGGGGGACAGGACCGAACCCTGCGGCACCCCATAGGTCAGGGACCTAGGGGTCGATCTCTGCCCTTTGACCAACACAGACTGTGACCTGTCCGAGAGGTAAGAGGAGAACCACCGTAGGACAGTGCCTCCCACCCCCACCTCCCGCAGTCGTCGCAGAAGGAGACCATGGTCGATGGTATCGAAAGCCGCTGAGAGGTCAAGGAGCACTAGGACGGAGGCATAACCTCCGTCCCTGGCTCTCCAGAGATCATCGATCAATGCGACCAAAGCGGTTTCTGTGCTGTGGCCAGGCCTAAATCCCGACTGGAAGGGATCTAGATAATCGGTTTCCTCCAAGGACCGCCTGAGCTGAAAGGCTACCACTTTCTCAACAACCTTCCCCACAAAGGGGAGGTTGGAGACTGGACGATAGTTGTTTAAAACCGCTGGATCCAAAGATGACTTCTTCAGAAGGGGTCTCACCACCCCCACCTTTAGAGCGGGGGGAAAGAACCCCTCCCGAAGGGAGGCGGTTACAACCGCCTGGATCCAGCCCCGTGTCACCTCCCTGCTGTTAGCGACCAGCCAGGAGGGGCACAGGTCCAGTACACATGTGGAGGCACTTACAGCTCCCATGGCCTTGTCCATGTCCTCAGGGGTAACAGCTTGAAAATCAATCCAGTGATGTCCTGCCAGATTCCCCCCTGGTGCCTCAGCTGGCTCTGCGCAATTGGAGTCCAGGTCCGCCCGAAGCCGAGCAACTTTATCCGCGAGGAATTGGACATAATCCTCAGCTCTGCCTTGCAAAGGATCGCTCGTATCGCTCCTATTTAGGAGGGAACGGGTTATCCTGAACAAGGCGGCTGGGCGCGACTCAGCGGAAGCAATCAGAGAGGCAATGTGTGTTCTTTTAGTCGTCCTAATTGCCCGGAGGTAAGCTCGGATGCTGGATGTTAAAAGTGCTCGGTCTGACTCGGACTTACTGGATCTCCATCGTTGTTCTAGGCGTCTCTTTCGGCGCTTCATCTCCCGGAGTTCCTCAGTAAACCAAGGAGCCCTCCTGGATCCACTGCCTCGGATCGGCCGTAAAGGCGCAATCCGGTTAAGAGCCCCAGCCGCTGCTGAATTCCAAGCAGCAACCAGAGTCTCTGCTGGACTGCGGGTGAGGGTATCAGGAACAACGCCAAGCTCCGTCTGAAAGCCCAAAGGGTCCATAAGTCGCCTGGGGTGGAACCACCTAATCGGTTCCTCCTCCCTACAGTGGGGGTTTGGTCTCCGAAAGTCAAGCCTCAGTAGGTAGTGGTCCGACCATGACAGGGGTAAGATCTCACTACCCCTCAAACCAAGATCACAACTCCACTGCTCCGAGAGGAATACGAGGTCGAGCATGTGACCCACTGAGTGAGTCGGGCCCCGAATTACTTGGGTCAAGCCCATGGCTGTCATGGAAGCCATGAACTCCTGCGCTCCATCAGAGTGTTCACCGAGCGAAGGCAGATTGAAATCCCCCAGAACCATAAGTCTGGGAAACTCAATTGCCAGCTCGGCTACTGACTCGAGGAGCGAGGGGAGGGCTGCTGCAACGCTGTTGGGAGGCAGGTACGTTAACAGCAAGCCCACTTGACCCTTGAGGTCCAACTTCACCAGCAGGGACTCACACCCGGCAAGCTCCGGAGCAGGGATCCTACGAGGTACTAGAGACTTTCGGATAACAATAGCCACACCCCCACCCCTTCCCTGGGATCGCGGCTGATGAAGCACCTGAAAACCCTCTGGGCACATCTCTACGAGGGGGACTCCTCCCTCCGGGCCCAGCCAGGTTTCAGTAATACATGCCAGGTCTGCCCTCTCGTCTAAAATTAGGTCCCGGATGAGGGGAGCCTTATGAACTACAGACCTGGCATTTAGCGACAGCAGCCTGAGACCAGGGTCCTGATTACTCGCGCCATCTGGCCTTGGAGTGGGACTCGTAGGGCCGGAAGGAGGGATCTCTGTAACGTAGCGAGCCCTCCTTCCCTGGTAATGGCCTGCCCTAAAGTCCCCGCCATATCTGCCCCTCCCTGTTAAGACCGTAATGCTCCGGCCCACTCCCGTGTCCGTAGTCCCTCCACCCACCCCTGTAGCCCTCGCATTTCCCGACAGGCCCTTCGAATCAGTCATCCTCTCACACAAACACAGCCACTCATCCATGTATTCCCCACATAGGTCAATTAAAAACACAAAAAATACAACAGTAATGAAGTTAAAAAGTGGGTACAATCATTAATCAAACATACCATTCACACCGCATTCCTAAAAAAATTTCACTCCTCCGGTAAGGCTAAAAAGGTCCCAAGAGTCTAAGGTGGTTGAGGGGAGCATTCCTATGAGCAATGGGCATCCCCGTTTGTCCAAAAACCAAGGCACTATGATAGATGGAATTAAGTAAGTGCTGTTCAAGATGGTATTGGTATTCCTAGGGCAGTTGCAGCTAGTAGTAGTCAAAGCAGCTGGGGCTGAGATAGCACGTCCAGAGGCCCTGGGATTATGGTTAGGCAAAACTTGATGTTTAAAGCCACAGCTGGAAAAGGGCCAGATGACCAGCAAAGGAAATAGACAAAAGCTCCACAATATCGATGACAGGCTGAAGGAGAAACTCTCCCAGTCCACCAAGGGAAGAAGTCCAAACAAACAGAGCTCAGGAGAGAAATATCATTATATATATTTTCCGAGGAATTTGCAGGATTAGCCAGGATTGGGTATTGTGATGTCCAATTGGCCTCGAGACAGAGTTAAAACTGAAGCCATGCCTCTGTGCTCCTTGCTTCTGGTTTCCAGTTTCAACTCTGTCTGGCCGAAGAAGGACGAGTTGCTTTTGGTTCCTGAAAATCCAAAAAACAATCCAGTGCCATTTTCCTCCTCCCTGCCTTCTCCCTTTTGCTTCCATGTGCTTCCTGGAAGTCTCCCCTTGGTGTGGCTCGCTCCCAGCTGCCAGTAAGGGTTTTAAACTCATTGTTGGGGCTTTTAGAGGCCAGATGCCATTACGGCGGTGATTTTGGGCCTTGTGTTGCGGAGAACCGCATGGGCTGGGGCAGAGGCCGCTATGGGGCCTCGATCTCATCTTTGCCATCCGGGGGGCAATCCCTTCCACAGCGGCAGATGCGAAGAGGCTTGGTGGGCCCAGAGCAAGGCCAAGAGGCCTGGAGCAGTGCGGGACAATGGGGATCACGTGCCATGCCACGTGGTGCTGCCAGCAACCACGCGGCTTGAAAAAGAGCCAGAAAGGTCTACCGGTGGTTGCAATCATCACCCAGAGGTTGTGAGTGACTGGGGGTTTGTGCTGCTGGTTGGGTGGGCTGAGCCTGAGGAAGCCCCCAACCCTGAGTCATGGCAGATGGTGTGAAGAGGCCTGATTCCCCTCATTGTCTCCTGGGAATGGAACTTACAGTGGGATCCAGGAAAGGCCCACAGCCTCTGCAAGGCTGCGAAAAACCATGGCTGCTGGGAAGTGTTCCAAGGCTTTACAGAGAGATGAAGAAAGGAGGCACAGGGCTCTGGAAAAGCAGGTGTCCAGGGCTGAATATAGGGGTAGGCGTAGTTCTCCCCTGAGGTCCAGATTGCCCATTAGATCTAGGTCTAGGTCTCCTCCAAGGGGGGATTCCCCAATATATCTCAGGGAATATGCAGCAGATATTTCCCTCCTCCCCCCATCCATGGTAGACCAGGGATCCTATCTAAGGGATCCTTTTCAATGCAGGGAAGTCAAAGGGGATAGTCTCACTAGGCCATCCTTGGCTCCACAGCCTGATGACTGTGCACAGGTGGGGGTGGAGGATTCCTTATATTAGAGACATGGAGCAGCTTCCTGCAAGCATTCAGAGGTTTATTTCCTCTGCAATTTCACATGGAATTTCTATTGGGTTACAGAAAGGGACTGGGAGCCCAGCAACTGTGCAAAAGCAGTGCTGCCCAAGCCAGGCCAAGACCTTCCCCCTCAGGTATGCACCGGCCAGTTTCTCCTTCTCTGGCTAGTGAAGGTTCCATGGCTTGGGATCAGGTTCAGAGAGAAGTAGATATGTCCGATGATGAGGATCCCTCAAAGCCTGAAGCACCAGCATTCTCAGGCTTATTTTTCCCGGATTTGTTCAAATCACTGTTGCGCAAGGCCAGGGCCACATTGCAATTGGATGAGACAGTGAGTGCCAAATCAGGTGCCAAGGAAAGTGGCCTGGAAAAGAAGCCAGAGGACCGAGTTTACTCAGAGCCTCCTCCAGCAAAGGAAAATATCTCTGCCCCTAAATTGTTCTTAGAAGTAGAGAAGAAGCAATGGGAAAAGCCAGGGACATTTCCTAATCCTAGTAGCAGTGATAGAAGATTTTTTAACATGGAGCCTAGTTTTTCTGAGGCTTTGCAGGTGCTCACAGTTGACCCTCCTGTGGTGGCATTAGCTTCCACATCTATGGTGGTGTCCAGCAATGTGGCTGACTACCTGAAGACCGATAACAAGAATGTGGAGCTGACTCTTCGCAAAACATTCCATCTTCTGCGTGGGCCATCAAGGCAGTTGCCTCAGCATCGTTCTTCAGCCGCACGGCTATCCTTTGGCTCCAACAGATGCAGGAGCGGATTCCTCCAGAGGAGCTGCGTACTCATCAGGATCTCAACAAGCTGATTCCTGTCGCACAATTCTCTGCTGATGCCACTTTGCATGCCATGAAGTATGCTTTCCGGGCGACCTCCAGGCGTCCTCTGTAGCTGCGAGGGGGGCAAGCTGAGAACAAGGTGAAATGGCATCTGGCCTCATCACCTTATTCTGGAGAATCCCTTTTTGGTGCCCCATTGGACCTGATCCTCGTTGAGGACAAAAGTAAGAAAGTGGTCATGCCCACACCTGCTAAGAAGTTGGAGCAAAAGTCTGCACCTTACTTTCGGAAGCAGTCCTATCGTCAGCCAGATCAGGAAGCTCAACAAAGCAGCAGGTATTTTTCGAGATCAGAGAGGCAATCGGATAGGCACTATGCCAGGGACAGGCCTAAATTCCAACCTCAGGGGAAGAGGCCCATTTGGGGGGGAGATGGCCATCCTTACTGCCGGGGTAGATAGGTCAATAGTGACCCCACCCATAGGGGGCAGACTGATCCTGTTTGCAGACGCCTGGGCTGAGCTTACCTCTGATGCCTGGGTTCTGAACACCATCAGATTTGGCCTGCGGCTGGAATTCCTCTCCATTCCCCCGAACCACTTTCAGATGTTTTCAGTCACCAAGAGTAAGAATAAATGCTCTCTCATGAGGCAGGGGATCAGACACCTCTTAGACATTAGAGCAGTGGAACCGTTTCACTGGACCAAGTAGGATCAGGATTCTATTCTAACCTCTTTTGTCATTCCAAAAGGGTTCGGGGAGATGGAGGGCAATACTGGATCTAAAACTTCTAAATTTTCACTTGGTCTATAGGAGATTCAAAATGGCATCCCTTAAATCCATCTTGGCGGGGATCAGTCACAATGACTTCATGGCCTCCATCGACCTGACAGAGGCTTACCTCCATGTCCCCATCTTCCCTGATCATTGTAAATATCTCAGGTTCTCCTATTTAGGTAGGCATTATCAGTATAGGGCCCTACCGTTTGGCTTGGCATCCGCGCCTTGGACCTTCACTAAGATCCTAGCTGCAGTGGTGAGTTCCCTCTGAGAGAGCATCATCAGGATCCAATGTTATCTTGATGACATCTTGGTTCAGGCGTTGTCATTTGAGCGTGTGAGGGAGGACATTTCATTAGTGGTGTCCACGCTCCAACAGTTAGGCTTTTCAGTTAACCTAGATAAGAGTTCCCTGGTCCCCACCACCAGGATTCTTCACCTGGGGACTATCATAGATTCCAAGTTGGGGAAGGTGTTCCTCTCCCACAACCATAAGGTTAGTTTGGTAGCTTTAGTTAGACAAGTTAGAAGTCAGCGTTTTGTTCCTGTGGGGGTGGCTCTCCAGCTTGCTGGGGAAATTCATTTCTTGCATAGATGTGGTGCCTTGGGCTTGTCTGCACGCAAGGCCCCTCCAGTGGCGCCTCCTGCCGCATCAGAGGTCCAACTCCAGCAATTCTGAGGAAAAGGTTCCAGTGATGCCACAGGTACAGCTGTCATTGAGGTGGTGGCTCTCCCCGGTACTGCACAAGGGCTGCAGGTTCAGGGAGTCGGAGCGCCTCATCCTGACCATGGACACCAGCTTGTATGGGTGGAGAGCTCTCTTGGAGTCCCAGATGGCGCAGGGCTGTTGGACCTTGTTGGACCTCCAGCACAATATCAATTGGCTGGAGCTGCGGGCAATTCATTTTGCACTGCGGCACTTCAAGGACTGTGTTTGAGATCGGGACATCTTGGTGCTAACTGACAATGTGGCGGTGAAGGCCCATGTCAACTGACAGGGCAGCACACACTCCAGGGCTCTTTGAACCGAGGCGATGACACTCGGCGCCTGGGCGGAGAGGCATCTTCGATTGCTCAGGGTGGAGCACATCACAGGAGTGAACAACCATCAAGCCGATGGCTTAGTCAGGCCATGGTCGACCACGGAGAGTGGTGCTTTCCTCCGGAACTGTTCCAGACCATCTGCTTAGGGTCGGCCATCCAGAGGTGGACCTGTTTGCCACACTGCAGAACGCTCAGGTGGATTGGTTCTTCTCTCGGTTCCCGACTCGGGGGATGGAGGGGGTCGACGCGTTTTGGATTCTGTGGCCAGAGGGCCTGCTCTATGCCTTCCCTCCCCTTCCCCTTCTCCCTGGGATAGTGTCAGCCTCTGCTTTGCTGCTGCTTCGGCTGCCATTGTAACAGGGAGGGGGGGCATGGTATTTGGGAGGGGAATCATGATGTGCTGGAGGAAGATTCAAGACGCTGACCTGACCATCTTACTGCACATGTGGAGGAAGGGAGTTTCCCGCCAAGGTTAACTGTCCGGCATTCCATCCTGGTGATGTCTTGAAGTTATCTCCCACCTGACAGTTGGGTGCATTATAAATTGGACTATGGACTGAGGTGCCAAGGGGAGGGGGTTGAATTGTACATGATATTCTTAGCTTTCGCACCTAATTAACCAGATTCAGCTTAGCTATGCTACTGTTCGTTTATAATTAGTAAAGGTACACTTGATTTCAAACAAATGGAGTTGAGTGGTTTCTTTCCTGATTATTAAATGAAGTCACAGCTGACAATAAGCTGAATCTCAATCACACCCATCCCGGAGCGAACATCTACCGAGGGGGGGTGCCCTCACAAGAAGAAAAAAAATGTCTTTGCATGAAAGCGATCAGAAGGAAGAAGAGGGGGCAGCGGCGGGACCATCTCTAACAGAAAAACTAGCCGAATTAAGAGTGGAAGAACCTGCCGTCCGCCCCAGATGGACTTGGGGTGTGGGACAGAAAGAGGAACCTGAGGAATTACAAGCTGGAGTCACAAGAAGGAGGCCAAAGAAAAAACCAGCGGCTGACTGGAGTGGCACTGGAGAAGAAGACTACAAAATCTCCCATGCCATGAGGCTCCTCGAAGAGGCATGGACTGAATGTCGAATTCGAGAGAGAGCTGTGGAAAGGTAACCAACAGAGGAACAGGAGAGAAGGTATTTACTGCCCAGCTTAAGGGAACCTGGAGGGGCCGGAGAGGGATATGCACAAGAAAACCCAGAACCAGCCTCCCCCCCTGCGGCTAGAGACATTCCAAGAGCGGGTGGAGGCCCCAGGCGGCGCTGGATGATGAAGGTCCCACCCTTAAGCGTAAAATATGATGGAGAACCCAGCGGCCTCGGGTTGTTTATTATTCAGGTCTGGAATTATATGGAAATATATGGGCCTGATTTAGAGACAGATGAAACTAAAGTGAGAATGGTGTTAATGGCCTTGGAGAAGAAAGCAGCCGACTGGATGGTCTGGCTACATAAATGCAATTCCCCTCTCCTGAGGAATTTTGATGAATTTATGGCAGCCATGAGAAGAAGGTTCAATGATCCTTTGACCGAGTGTCATGCTAGGCTGAAATTTATGGCCCCTAAACAGGGAAAAAAAACTGTGCCGGACTATGTGCAAGAATTTCAGGCATTATCAGCCTATATGAGGGGGTGGTCAGAAGAGGCCTTGCTGGATCAGTTCGCTGATGGCTTGGATAAGGATGTTTACCAGCAATGCATAAACAGACGCCTTCCCTGTCGTTTAGCAGTTTGGTATGAAAACGCGGCAGACGTGGAATTGGATTTAGCCAGGCTTCACTGCATGAGAAAGGGAGAAGTTGAGAAATCCCCCCAGCACTTCCTAACCCCCCCCCACCCCAAGAGTTAAGGCAGGGGAGGTTTTGCAGGCAAAGCCAAGCCTTTCACTTGTCTCTGCTGTGGAAAGGAGGGGCATCGTGCTATGAATTGCCGCATCAAACTGCCTCAACCTGCTCCACCACCCCCCTGGAGGGAGGGGAAACCGGAGAGGACTCCAAGCAAGAGGAAGGAGGCTGCCTTCACTGCTGATAATGTTTCTTGACGCTTCGAGCCAGAGGAGGAGGGAGACGGAAGCCCCAGGTCATGTGACGAATCTGATGATGAAAATTCTCATCGCTGGGTAAGTTCGCGATCTGGCCCTATGCTTATCCCAATTGAGCTTAGAGTGCCCTCTTCTGGCGCAGCAGAGAAACTTTTAGCTCTATTAAATTCTGGCTGTTCCCGTTGCATGGTAAGCCCTGAAATGGTGGAAAAACTGGGCTTGAAATTAAAGACTTTGAAAACACCTATTGCTTTTTGCCAAATTGATGGTTCTATTGTGGGAGGCGGCCCTGCTCATTTTTCCACAGAACCTATAGAGATGCGGATGGGTACCCACCAGGAATTAATACCTTTATTATGGCGCCTGGGATGGACCGGCCCCTTATTTTGGGACTTCCCTGGCTCCGTAGATGGAACCCACACATTAACTGGAGAGAGGGTTGGTTACAGATTCGAACAACCACAACCCCCAGGGGGAAAGTTGAAACTCCAGACTCTGATACTACTACCCCCACACTGGCAGCCAGGGGGCAGGAGAGAATTGAGGGGGAGGAAAGAATTCCAAAGGAATATTGGGACCTCAAGGATGTTTTTAGTGAAAAATCTTCTGATAAATTACCCCCCCACAGGCCCACAGATTGCACCATTGATATATTACCTGGAGTAAAGCTTCCAAAGCCCCGAATATATTCATTGTCCCCTAGAGAGATGGAGGAAATGAGGAAATTCATTGATAAAAACATGGAAAGGGGTTTCATTGAGCCAGCAAGACCCAAGGTAGCAACGCCAGTATTGTTCAGAGAAAAGAAAGATGGCTCCCTCAGATTGTGTGTGAACTTCAAAAACTTGAACGCAATCTCAGCTCAGAACCTGTACCCATTACTGATGAAGGACATGCTGGCCTAACTGAGGAAGGGCCGTATTTTCACTAAGTTGGACTTAAGAGAAGCGTATTATAGAGTCAGAATTAAAGAGAGGGACGAATGGAAAACTGCTTCCAACTGTCCCCTTGGTTGTTTCCAATTTTGTGTAATGCTGTTTGGCCTACAGGGGGCACCAGCAGTTTTCATGCAGCTGATTAATGAGGTTTTACATGACCATCTTTACAAAAGCGTTATCATCTATTTAGATGATATCCTTATTTACACGGAAACACGTGAAGAACACGTGAGGTTGGTTCACACTGTGCTGAAGGAACTCCGGGCGGCTGAACTCTACGCCAAGTTATCCAAGTGTGAATTCCATCAGGAGACGGTTGATTACCTGGGCCATCGCATCTCCCGCAAGGGTATTGAAATGGACCCCGCTAAGGTCAAGGGGGTCACCGAGTGGGAGGCCCCTCGTACATGCAAGCAGTTGCAGAGGTTTTTGGGTTTTGCTAATTTCTATCATCAATTTATTCCCTCCTTTGCTAAGATAGCTCTCCCAATAACTAACCTCCTTAAGTCTAAAGGTGGGGCAAACCCCAAACCTAGCAAGCCGCTGGATTGGACTATGGACTGCCAATCTGCTTTCGAGAAGTTAAAGCGCCTTTTTGCAGAGGAGCCAGTCCTCAAGCACCGGGACATGGACGCTTTTTTTGTGGTCCAAGCTGACTCCAGTGACATGGCTGTGGGAGCTGTATTACTTCAAGCTAATAGCCAAGGTAAATTACAACCCTGCGCTTACACGTCTCGCAAACTAACTGACATGGAGAGACATTGGGCCATTTGGGAGAAAGAAGCTTTTGCTGTTCACTGGGCTTTGGCCACATGGCACCATTTTCTGGAGGGCGCCAAACACCCTTTTGAGGTATGGACTGACCATAAAAATTTGGAAGCTTTGAGAACGTCCAGAAAACCTTCTCCTAAGCAGATGCGCTGGGCTCAGCATTTCAATAGATTCAATTTTACCTTGAAATACATTCCAGGAGGGAAAAATGTTATGGCTGATGCTTTGTCCAGACTCCCTCAGTACAACTGTTCTAAGATCAGTGTGGTCCAGCCTGTCATTCCCATGACGAGCCTCGCTGCTCCTGTTGTTACTAGAAGTCAAGCAACTTCTAAGGTGGAGGTCACTCAGGACTTTCTTTCTAACCTAAACAAGGCCCTTACTGGAGATGACTGGTTCGGAAGGTGATCTGAGAGGGCAGAGCTCATCTTAGTGGTGCCTTACTGGCTGCGCCAGGCGTGGTTTGTGGACCTAATATGCCTGTCGGTGTCACACCCGTGAAGGATCCCGGGAAGGGATGTGGACCTCAGGCAGGGGAACCTGGTGCATCCTAGCCCCAGTGGCTGCAGCTAGCCATGTGGAGATTGAGTGGAAGCACCTGAGGACCGCCCAGTTTTCACAGAGGGTAATTTCCACCATTGAGGCTTCACGCAAGGTTTCCACCACCAAGATTTATGATTCCACCTGACGGGACTTTGCAGAGTGGTGCCAGGTCTCGGGAGCGAATCCCCACAAGGCTTCGGTATTGCATGTCTTGGAGTTTCTCCAAGATTTGATTTGATTTGTTTATTTTGATTTGTTTATTTATAGGCCGCCCTTTTCCCTGAGGGGTTTCTCCAAGAAACAGTTTCTCCAAGATGGGTTAGATAAGGGGCTAAGTTAAGGGGATAAGTTTCTTGAGTTTCTCCAAGATGGGTTAGATAAGGGGCTCTCCCATGGCACTCTTAGGAGGCAAGTGGCAGCCCTATCCATGATTATTTGGGGAGAGGGGCTCCTTTCATTTTCCCAGGTTCCATTAGTTAAGAGGTTCTTTAAGGGTGCGGGGAATCTCTGCCCCCGGTAGTCCACAGGTTTCCAACATGGAGCCTCACTACGGTTCTCCAATCAATGACAGGAGCACCGTTCAAACCTCTGAGGACGGTTGACCTGAAGTTCATGACCCTTAAGGTAGTGTTCCTTGTGGCAGTCACCTTGGCCCATTGCATCTCCGAATTGGGGGCATTGTCCTCCAGGTCGGATCTTTGCACATTCCACAATAATCGGGTTGTCCTGCGACTGGATCCAACTTTTATTCCCAAGGTTAGCTCCCTTTTTCACAGATCACAGGAGGTGGTATTGCTGGATTTTTGTCCAGAATGGTCTCATGATAGGGAATGCCTTTGGCACAGGTGGATGTCAGGCGTGCCTTGAGCATTTACCTGAGGCGCACGGAAAGCCTCAGGAAATCTAAGGCGCTCTTCGTTTCCTTTTATCTGTCTTCCTTGGGGAAGAGGGTGTCCTCCTCTGCTATAGGGAGGTGGATCAAATTGGCCATTGCATTGGCCTATGAGGTTCAGCACCTTCTAGTGCCCCAGAACATCACAGCACACTCCACCAGGAGTGCGGCTACCTCGATGGCCTGGGCCACACAGGCGGAGATTTGCAGGGCTGCTATGTGGGTGTCCCCGTCTCTCTTTATCAGGCCCTACAGGTTAGACATTTTTGTATCTGCTGAGGCGGCGTTTGGTCGTAGGATGTTACAACAGGTGATAGCGCATGAGGAGCCCAGGACCAATAGTGCCACCCCTCCCCTGAGGGATGTTAACTTGAGTATGTCCCAATCCTGACTAATCCTGCAAAATTTCTCCGGAAAATGACAGTTGGTCTTACCTGAACTGTTGTTTTAGGAGGTTTGCTGGATTAGCCAGGTTCCTGCCCTAGCATTGGTCCATGGGGTTGGGGTGTTCAGGGGGTAGGGCGTGTTCCCTTATGACTTGTTTTCAGGTGTTTTGCAGTGGACTTGACTCGTTGAAACTGGGAACCAGAAGCAAGGAGCACAGAGGCATGGCTTCAGTTTTAACTCTGTCTTGAGGCCAATTGGACATCACAATACCCAATCCTGGCTAATCCTGCAAACTGCCTAAAACAACAGTTCAGGTAAGACCAACTGTCATTTTATATAATATACTAAAAGTAATAGCTAGATGTAAAGATTAGATGTTGAAAGATGGTATCACTATGTACGTTTAAATAATATTGTTATTAGAATGGAACACAAAAGCATTGAACAACTAAACAATGAAGAAACAAATATGTATAATAATACCACAATTACATAAGTAAGATAACTGTAAAAATATTATTAATATTACTATTATTATCTGTATTTAAATGAATGATACCCGGATGCCTCACTGTACATATAATGATGTTGATATAATAACAATAACAATAACAACAATAACAATAACAGCAGCAACAACAACAATAATGCTACCACTGACAATCATTTTGAAGAAGATGAACTGTGGATATGAACTTGTAAAGAAAGGACTGAAAATTTCGCACTTGGTGTACATGGATGATTTGAAGCTGTTTGGTGGACTTCCTGTGGTGACATCACCATGCTTAGAGTGGAGGGAAGGAAGCTCTCCTAACCTCTAACTCCTTTGTTTGAGCTTTTTTTTTTTTAGCACAGTTGATCCTGAAGGGGTCAACAGATTAAAGGGGATACTCTGTAGACACTTGGGTGATAAGGCGAATCCCCCCGCGGATAGGAGAAACCCCCTAAATGGACAAGGAGATATCCTGCCTTTTGGTTAGGACTGAAGCAAATGGCGGCCGCATAAGAAGGGAGCGAAGACAGAGAGGCAGTGAAATTGGATACTTGTTACTATTGCTGACAACCCAAAGAGAAAGGTAACGCGAAACTGGCAGAAAGGGTGAGCTGAAAGAAGAAAGAGCCAGAAGAGAAGCTATTTTTGCAGCTCAATTTTGCCGAAAAGAACTGGAGCAGAGATGCAGAGACGCTAGGACGAAAGGGACAGTCAGAAAGAGTTTAAAGGATTTAGCCACAGTGAGAAGGAAATTCCGACATGGACAAACAGGAGTGGAGTGGAAGATAATATTTTCCAAAAAGATTTGGAAAGCTCAAAGAAGACATTGTTTAATAGTCGGGTTGGTACACTAAGCTCCCTATCTTTCTTTTTCTGCTCACTATCCCTTCTGCTGCTGGTTGAATTTATAAGTATTTGACACTTATTTGCCTCGGAGCTTAGAACAGTGTCAGAGACGACGGATAGTGAACTGTATGGTAAAGAGAATTTTGCTGCGTAAATAATAACAGTGAGACTGAGGAAAGGGTGACACCTAGTGGATTGTAAATCCGAACTTTGAAATCTGATGTAAGGAAATCTTCGATGTGATACACAGAGAAACTAATTATTAGGATTGAATGCTTGCATAATTGATAAAATTGAGAGACATTTATTGGTATAAGATAATAGTGTAATTTATAAATCTATGATAAATATTAAGTGAAGACCAAAAACTAAATAATCAAATAGGATAGAATACTACATAGGAATGTTTAGGGATTGAAATGTAATATTAAGGACAGTTAATTATTGTTGAATATTGAAATATACATTTATTTATATCATAGATATTACTGACAAGGTAGAAGTAAAAGTAAGCCTTATATGCAATTGTGGGCAAGGATAAACAGGGGGATAAAAAATGGCAACTTTAGTAAAATTAGTGAAAAAAACTACACCCAATGTGATCTCTGCAACACTCCCCCTCCTTAAATCAAATCAAAGATCAATTGAGAGCACATTGGGGTTGGAGAAAGGTGAAAAGATGGCAGAAACAATGGAACCAGCTCCAATGATGCAGAGTATGCAATCAATCCTCCAGATGATACAAGAGACACTGGCGAAAAGCCAAGAAATGACAACTACTAACCATGAAGAAACAAGGAGGAATCATGAAGAAATGAAGAATGAAATGGGAGAATTGAAAGGAACTATTAAGATGGTAGATGACAAAATTGAAAAGATACAGAAGGCCTTAACAATTAATGAACAGAAAATCCAGTGTATGGAAGAAAAAATAGAACGATCAGACCAGAGGATGGAAAAAATGGAATTGGAATATAAAAAACTTAATAAAGATTTAGAACTATCATTAATTCGACTGGAAAATGAAAGAGTTGCACTCTACCTAAGATTCCAAAACATACCGGAAGAGAAGGAGGAGGACGTGAAAGGAAAAGTAATTAAAATTCTCACTGAATCTCTTAAAGTGAGAGGAGACATTGATGAGGCTTATAGAGTGCATACTAATTATGCCAGAAGATATGGACTCCCGAGGGAAGTACATGTAAGATTTGCTAAAAAAAATAACGAGAGATGAAGTGTACAAAAAAACAGAGAAGAGACAATTACTCTACAGGGGAAAGAGTTGATCACATCACACTCAAACAGATACCACGAAGAATTCAGGAACAGTGTAGGCAGTACCGATTCTTAACAAACCAGTTAAATAAAAACAGAATAATGTACAGATGGTTGGTACCAAAAGGGGTTCTAGTATCTTGGCAAGGAAAAGATATAAGATAGAAAATGTAGAAGAGGCAAAGAAATTCTATGAAGAATTCCGCAAGGAGGAATTAGAAAGTGGAGGTCAAGAGAAAGAAACATCAGAACATAATGAAAGAAACAGGAGAGAAGAACAGAGGCATGAAAGAGAGAGAGCAGAGAAGGAACGTGTGAGAGGGAAAAGTCAGATACAAACCAGAAGTAAAAAAAAAAACAACCCCAGTTAAAGATGGATTAAGAAACAACAATTATCTCGATAAATTTGAATGGACTGAATACACCAAAAAAAAAAGAGCCCAGATGTTTAATAAAACAAGAAGGTTAAGAAGGGTGAAATCAATGGTATATAGACTACAGAAGGAAAGAGAAAAAAGGAAATGATATGAAATCATTTGGGTTTGTGGAAATACCATCCCCAAGAAAATATAAATTGAGATTTGAAAGAGACACTTATAACAATAGAAAAAGAAAGGGAGGGAAGAAGGAAGGAGAGGAGGAAGGAAGTAGTGAAAGGAGGGAAGAAGGAAGGGAAATGAGAGGAGGATGGAAAGGAGAGAAAGAGAAGGAAAGGAAGAGGAAGAGTGGAGGAGAGGTAAGGGAAGAAGAAAGAGATAAGGAAAGGTAGGTGGAAGGGAGAGAAACAGAAGGAGAGGAGGGAGGAAGGGAGAAAAAGAGAAGGAGAGAGGATAGGAAAGGGAAGTGAGAGAGTAAAAGTAGGAAAGAGGAAGGGGAGGAAGGAAGGGGAAGGAGAGGAGGGAGGAAGGGAAAAAAAGAGAAGGAGAGAGGATAGGAAGGGGAAGTGAGAGAGTAAAAGTAGGAGAGAGAAAGGGGAGGAAGGAAGGGGAAGGAGAGGAGGTAGGAAGGAAATAGAGAAGGAGGGAGAAAGAAAAGAAAAGAAAGAGAAAAGAAGGTGGTGTCATAATAGACGTTTGGGATGGTAAACAATACAATCCAAACTGTACTTTATAATCTCTTAAATGGAATAACAATAGTATAAGATTGGCAAAGAAAAAGAATAACCATGTGAATGTTTACCTAGAATTGTATGTAAGTGAATAAATGATAGTAAGAATATATAGCACATTATAGATAAACAAATAGCTAACTATAAATAAATATAGAATTATACATAAAAATGGATAACAAATAAAGAGACCATGAATGTAAGATAGAAAGGTATAGAAAGGGAAAACACTAACTGCAAAGAAACCGATACGGAACTGCTGTATGATATATGATGGAACTTCTTGTTCCTATGTTGTCTTAAGTTATATGTTTGTTCTTGTTGATGTGTTTATGTGTGTAAAATAAAAACTTAATTTAAAAAAATGAAGCTGTTTGGTAAAACAAAAGCTGAACTGAATGTATTAATTGAAAGCACAAAAGAATTTTAGCCAAGACATTGGTATGCAGTTTGGAATTGACAAATGTGCAACAATGGCAACCAAAGCAGACAAGGTCATAGAAGATGATGGAATAGAACTTGAGAATGAAGAAATGATAAAGGCAGTAAAACCAGAAGAAGGCTACAAGTATTTGGGGATTTTAGAGGCCTCTGACTTAATGCATAATAAAGTCAAGAAATTAAACTTCAGCCAAGTACATTCGACGAATTTGCAAGATATTAAAGTCCAAATTGAATGAAGGAAACATCATAAAAGCCATAAATATCTGGGCTATACCTATGATTCGATACTCTGCAGGAATAATTGACTGGACCCAGATGGAGTTGGACAATTTGGATAGAAAAACAAGGAAGCTTATGACAATGAATCATGCTTTGCACCCTAAAAGTGATGTTGACCGATTATATCTACCAAGAGCAGAGGGTAGTCGAGGACTCCTACAAGTAAAACAGACTGTGGAAGAAGAAAAATGCAGCTTGAACGATTACATCCAGAAAAGTGAAGAACCAATGATTAAGGAAGTAAATAAAAGAGGCCTTTTAAAGACAACTAAGTCAAAAACTGAATACAAGAAAGAAATCATTGAGAAGCGAGCTGAAAATTGGAAAAACAAAGCTAGGCATAGCCAATACTTGAAAAGTATTGAAGGCAAAGCTGACCAAAAGCTAACTTGGAACTGGTTAAGATCAGGAGCACTGAAAAAAACAAACAGAAGGCTTTATTTTAGCAGCTCAAGAACAAGCCTTAGCCACAAACTACATGAAGGCAAAAATTCAACGTGTTACCACCAAAGCAAATGTGGCCTCTGTAATGAGAAAGACAAGACAGTCGACCACTTGATCAGTGGGTGCAGCAAAATTTCACAAACTGACTACCTACAGCGCTATGACCGTGCATTGCTAAGATCATTCATTGGAAATTGTGCCAAAAGTTTGGATTTGAGTACAGCAAAAACCACTGGGACCATCAGGTTGATAAGGTTTTAGAGAATGAGAAACTCAAGATCTTGTGGGACTTCAGAATCCAGACTGACAGGCACTTGGCCCACAACACATCTGACATAACAATAGTTGAAAAGAAAAAAAGTATGGTTCATTGACATTGCAATACCTGGAGATGCATGAATTGAAAATAAACAGCAAGAAAAAAGTACCAGGGCTTGCAAATTGAAGTTGAGTGACTGTGGAAAAAGAAATTGTGTGTTGTCCCAATTGTGATTGAAGCCCTTGGAGCAATACCCAAATTTGGAAATTTTAAATTTATCAAACTTGAACATTCTGATTCTACAAAAAACCACCCTACTTGGAACAGCTTATATCCTTCGACGTTACCTTAACAGTTCCTAGGTCCTTGGTTAGGACTCGAGCTGTTGAGCTACCAACCAGCCCGAATGGCTGTGAATATCACCAAAGGTTAACCATGCAATAATAATAATAATAATAATAATAACAACAACAACAACAACAACAGCAACAGCAACAGCAACAGCAACAAGGCATTTGACTCACTGCCACATAGTTGGATCATAAAATGCTTAGAAACAACTGGCATTAGCAAAAATATTACATCCTTTACTGAAAAGGCGATGAAACAATGGAGAACTGAGTTGGCAGTAGGGAATGAGATCTACGGATTGGTTAATATCAAGCAAGGAATTTTCCAGGGTGATTCACTTTCACTTCTTCTTTTCATCATCGCAATGATCCCACTATCAGTAATCTTAAAAAAAATGAAATTAGGCTACCAAACAGCCAAAGAAGCTGAAAAAATTTCGCATTTACTATATATGGATAATTTCAAACTCTATGGAAAATCAGAAATAGAAATCCAATCATTGACAAACACAGTCCGAGTATTCAGCACTGATATTTCAATGCAGTTTGGCATGGAAAAATGTGCCACTGTATCCATAAAAAGAGGCAAAATCACTGCATGTGAGGGAATTGAAATGCCCAATGGCCAACTAATTACCGTATGTACTCAAGTATAAGCTGGGTTTTTCAGCCCACTTTTGGGGCTGAAAAAAGCCGCCTCGGCTTATACTCGAGCCAGTGAAAAATTTGCCCGAAATGGAGGAGAAAAAGGGGCGGGGCCATGCCGCTGGGTGACGCTCGTGAATGGCCCGGCGCCCCTGTGAGTTTCCCCTCCCTCTGTGTCAGTTTGCCGCGCAGCGCGCAACGCACCATCCCCCCTCCTCATGTTCTAATATAAGTAACGAGTATATAAGTATATCGAGTCAATAACTTTTCCAGTTTTTTGTGGTAAAATTAGGTGCCTAATTCGGGCAGGCCTATACTCGAGTATATACGGTAAATGCAATGAAAATGAAGCCTACAAATACTTAGGCATTCTGCAGTTGGATAATATCAAGCATGGAGAAGTAAAAACTATTGTCAGGCGAGAGTACACCAACAGAGTTAGGAAAATTTTGAAATCTAAATTGAATGGTGGAAATACAATCAAGGCCATAAATACCTGGGCAATACCAGTTATAAAATACACAGCTGGTATAGTTAACTGGACACAAGCTGATTTGGACATTTTGGACCGAAAAACCAGGAAACTAATGACAATGCACTATAGTTTACATCCACGTTGTGATACTGATAGACTATACCTGCCCCAAAAATCAGGGGGCAGAGGATTATTACAAGTGAAGCAAACAGTTGAAGAAGAAAAACATGCACTGGCTGATTATTTAAAAGAAAGTCAAGAACATCTATTAATTCATTCCAGGGGAGGGGCTTGCCGCCGATGGTAGCTTAACGAAGCTGCTCTCAGAGTTTTGGTTTGTATATCTATTTAAAATCTTAGATATCTCTTTTTCCAGGCAAGGAAAAAGCAGGGAGGGACCCCAGCTAGTTAGAGTCCTCTTTGATGTTCACAGTCTTTATTTTTTTTGGCTGTGAATGAAAGAGAGTGATTCAACGGAAAGCTGAGTCATTACTCCGGCCAAAGCTTCTCAGCTGTCTTTTTTCAGCTCAAGGCGAGTTACCCCCCCTCTCAGTACAAGATTTTGTAATTAACTTGTTAAAGATAAATCTGAGCAGTGACCATACCGGTGAACCTTTTTTTTTCTACTTAAAATACCAGCTTCAATTTTACAAAAAACTCCTCTGTTTAACTGTTTTTCAAAATGGCGATTTACAGCCTTCGCAGTCGATATATGATATATTTAACCAACCCTGTTCTCCTGAAGATCTCTCTTTATTAACTGCCAAAGTTTACTGAAAGTATTTTATTTCAAATCAAGGTGCGCAGAGGCTTTGTTTGTTCTCTTTTTTTTCTCTTATCATGGCTCCCAAATCAAAGCAATCGAAACGTTTTTTTAACAATGCTTCCCAAGTAATCGCTATAAAGCCACAGTCTTTGTCTTCTACGCCCCCTACTGGAGATTTGTTAACGAAAGAATTTCTTTTTGAAACTCTCAGAGAATTTAAAGAGGAAATGATGCAATTTATTTCGGAATTATGTGACAAACTTGATGCCAAGATTGCTCAAACAAAGGAGGATACCATCAAGGTTATAAATGTGATGACAGATTATATTGCAGGAATGGAGGATAAACTGGAAGTTTTGGAAGAAGCCAACTCTAATCTGACATCTAAAATTGAAAAGTTGCAACAGGAATTTGACAAGGCAGAGAGACAACTTGTTATGACAAACTATAAAAAAACTGCGTTAGCAATAAGAGTTAGGGGATTGCAGTGAAAACTGATCAGGAGAATTTGAAGCTGACCTTTTCTGAGGCTCTCAATCGTTTGGTGGGAAGTCCGGGACTCAACTTTGATTGGCAGATCCAAAAAATTTACCGCCATAATTCGTGGACAGCAAAACAGAAACAGCTCCCGAGAGATGTAGTTATATACTTTGCTACAAAAGAATCCAGAAACGCGATACTACAAGAGCTTTACAATAATAGGCTGCGAATTGATGGACAGGACCTGATTGTCTTTAAAGAAATGCCACCCCAGATGTTAAGAGCCAGGAGAGACTATGTCTTTTTAACTAAAGAACTTAGAAATAATCAGATACAGTACAGATGGGAGGTGCCATTTGGTATTACAGTTACACTTGATGATCAAAAACATCGCCTTAATTCACCTTGCGAAGCTCGAGACTTTTACAATAAGATCTTAAAGGTGGGACCTCTTGAATTACCCGGACTTGTACAAAGACAAGGAGAAGTAGAAGAGAGACAACCAATCACACAGCTACAAGGCGGGAGGTGTTGTTTTTCCCCTCCGGAGGGGCGGAGGAACAGCGAATAAGTACTTAGTTATGCTTCCAAAACATTTGCTTAATTTTAACTTGAATAACTTTGTGACTCTGTCTTGTATAAAATGGTATAGTGGTATACCGGTGAAGAGACATTAAGGCTGAAAGAAATGATGCTGATCTCCTCGAAAATTATATTGTATGGGACTTAAAAAAAAAAATTTGATGGACAACTTTGAATTTTCATATAAACTGTTTATGTTTTATTCTCTAGGGTGAGGAAGGCGGAGATTGTGATGCTTTTGGATTGTGGTTTTGGTCGAATTGAGTTGGGAAGGGAGGCGTAGACGGGAGGGTAGTGAAGGTTTAATTAGAGTTTATTTTGAGCCAGAAAGCAAGTTGATCTTTATAGAAATTTTTATTTGAATATAATGTTTGGAAGGATATACTCAGGGGGTTTGAAGGAAGGTGGAGCAAATATGAGAGGAGTATGGATGATAATAAAATACATATATGGACACGGGTAGAGGCAGGATGAGAGGAGTTGGAACAGAAACCGAGAGAAATATTTGAGGTGTTTAAGTTGCTTTATAAGGGACAAATTAAAAGTTTGGACATTTAGATAAAGAGACAAGGCCCCTAGTTAGAGAATTCCATTTGATTAACCTACTTGGTTTCAACATAGCTTGAAATCCTGCAAGTAATAAATGAAATGAAATTAGGAATGATGTACACTGTTTAAGTTTTAATAATGATGGGAAGCTGAGCTTAATGTAGAGAGTTTATTGATTTTTTCCTGTTTTCCTTTTTTTTGTTTTTTCCTTATTCTTTTTTTTCCCTTTATCTTTAATTTTTTAATTTTTAATCTATTTGGTTTTAATATACTCCAGACTGTGTTTGATAAAGAGTTATGCCGGGTATGGGACCTGGGAAGTCGGAAGGGGATTAGGGAGGGGGGTTTATGGGGGGGAGGGGGGGGAGGGTGGAAATATAGTTTCAACTTATAGAATAAGAAGAATGCACTCGTATACTGTTGCTCTTTTTTCTTTCTTTTTTCTTTTTTCTTTTTATTTCCCCCCCCCTTTTTTCATTTTTTTAATTTTAGTGTAAGATATAAATTGAATAGATTAATGAATAAAGAAATACACCAAAGTGAGAAGTAGAGGGAAAGAAAAGGGAGAAGTAAAGAGGGAGAGAGAGGGGAATGTAAGGAGGGCGAGATGGAGGGAAGGGGAGAAAGGAATGTTTGAGGGGGAAGGGAAGTAGAAGAGGGGAATGTTGGAAGGGAGAAATGAAAGTTGGAGGGGGAGAAGAAAGGGTGTATGGAGGATGGAAGTGCTATGTTGGTTTTCCATGGTGGAAGATGAGTTGTGTTTACTGCTTTTTTTTTTTGCAAATGCACAGTATATAAGTGATTGTATAAAATGAAAATGAAAATGAATAAAATATTTTTTTTAAAAAAAGAACATCTATTAATTGAAGTAAAGAACAAAAAACTACTGAAGGCCCAACAGATGAAACAAGAATACAGAAAACATGTGATAAAATCAAGAATGGAGAGTTGGCAGAACAAAGCACTGCATGGCCAATTTCTGGAAAAAATAAAAGATAAAGTGGACAGTGAACAAACTTGGTTATGGTTAACAACAGGTACATTAAAGAAAGAAACAGAGTCACTAATCCTGGCTGCGCAAGAACAAGCTATCTGCACAAATGCCATTAAGGCCAAAATCGAAAAATCCTCTGATGATGCCAAATGCAGACTTTGCAAAGAAGCTGATGAAACTGTTGATCACATACTCAGCTGCTGTAAAAAAATCGCGCAGACTGATTATAAATTGTGGCACAATTCAGTAGCACAAATGATCCATTAGAATTTGTGCAAAAATTATAATATTAAAACAGCAACAAACTGATGGGAACATCAGCCTGAAAAAGTCACCGAAAATCAGATGGTCAAGATCTTGTAGGATTTTCGCATACAAACAGACAAAATACTGGGACATAATACACCAGACATCACACTGGTTGAGAAAAATAAGGTCACAATCATAGACATCGCAATACCAGGTGATAGCAGGGTCGCTGAGAAGGAACATGAAAAAATCGCAAAATACCAGGACTTAAAAATTGAAATTCAACGACTATGGCACAAACCAGCAGTGGTAATTCCAGTGGTAATTGGCACACTGGGTGCTATTCCAAAAGCACTGGAATTACATTTAAAACAGTTAAAAATTGACAAAATCACCATCAGTCAAATGCAAAAAGCTGCACTGCTTGGATCTGCCGCATATTACGAAAATACGTTATGACGTCCTAGGCCCCTGGGTGAGGCCCAACTAGTAACCAATGCCAAATCCGGCGAAACAACTGGCTGCTGTGATACAATTGTATAATAATAATAATAATAATAATAATAACAACAACAACAACAACAACAACAACAACAACAACAACAACAACTCCGCCGTTGCCGGTCCCAAGCCCGGATGAGAAAGGAGGAGGGTTGGGGTCAGGTTGGCATCTGGTCCCGTAAAAAAACCCCGCCAACCCATACAATATGGTGAAAAAAACAAATAAGAATTCCATACCGCATCGGTCGTCACGCGGGTTAACAAGGGCCGCGGCGGATGTTGGGGTCCCTGGACATCCGTCGACAAGTGGGCTACAAGTGGACCAGCCAACAAAACGACAAAAATATAGTGCAGATGAAAACCGTGCCATAATGGCCTGTTACTACAACTCAGAGCCAGAAAAAAGAGGATATTTAAAGCGAATGTATGAATTATGGAAACAACAATATCCAGATTCAAATGTTAGTGAACAACGACTAGCAGATCAAAGGCTATTTATTATACGGAATAAAGTGTTTAGTGAAGTTGAACAGGAGGAAATTCAGGCAAATTGCAAAACCCAAAAAACAATAACACAAGCGAAAATAACTGATATTCAAGACACAACTAAAGACATTATAGTAGAACTCCCAGAAGAAGCTCTCGGAGAGGAAATAACATCACCACCACTAGAACCAGTTATCACTGAACCAACTGATGAACTAACTCAAAAACAAAAAGAATTGAAGGATAAGATCATGGAGCATTTTCTGCTTAATGAGGAAAGGCAACGTTTACCATCACTAAAAACTGTGCCTAAGAAAATTTTGGCCCCTATCATGAAAATGGTTAATGCAGTGTTTTCAACAATTGAACCGGGATCCATCTTGGAAACAAACCAGTTAATGTACAGCGCAGCTGTAATAGTCACTAATGAACTAGGGATTAAAATTAAAGTACCTAGTCACACAACAGAAAAAGCATCAAAACCAAAGTGGAAAATCCGTTTAGAACAAAAAATCAAAAAATTAAGGGCAGATGCTGGTAACTTAAAGAACATGCATGAGCAACGGCTTAAAAACAACAAAATCATAGATCGGCTAATCAGAAGATATATATTGGATACAAGAAACATCAATGAAGCTGTGGAGATTGTAAAACAGCAGATAACAGCAACAGCTAGAAAAATTGAAAGATATGAGGCACGAATCATCCAATATAAACAAAATCAACAATTTCGATCAGACCAACGGCGTTTTTATCAAAGTCTTAATGTGAATGGTGACACCAAAAGTGAAAAACCAGAAAAACAGGCCACAGTTGAATTCTGGAAAGAATTGTGGGAAAATGCAAAGGACTACAACAAGGAAGCAAAGTGGATACATGACTTTGAGAAAAGCATTGGCAACAAATAAATGCAAGTATTAGAAATAACAACTGAGATGGTCAAAAATCAAGTTAAAAAGGTAAAGAATTGGACATCACCTGGAAAGGACCAATTACATGGTTTCTGGCTCAAATATCTGACCAGTTTACATGCAATATTGGCCAGGCAACTGAATGAAATTTTACAAAAGGGCCAAATTGATGAATGGTTGACAACTGGAAAAACATACTTGATTCAGAAAGATGCAACTAAAGGAACAACACCTGAAAACTACAGACCAATAACATGCTTGCCAACAACCTTCAAATTACTCACAGGCATTATTGCAGATAACATGATGGATTATTTGGAAACAAACAACATCTTGCCAGTAGAGCAAAAAGGCAACAAAAGAAGGAGCAGGGGCACAAAAGATCAGCTTCTAATTGATAAAATGATATTAGAAAATTGTAAGAACAGAAAAACGAACTTGAATATGGTCTGGATTGATTACAAAAAGGCATTTGACTCACTGCCACATAGTTGGATCATAAAATGCTTAGAAACAACTGGCATTAGCAAAAATATTACATCCTTTACTGAAAAGGCGATGAAACAATGGAGAACTGAGTTGGCAGTAGGGAATGAGATCTACGGAATGGTTAATATCAAGTGAGGAATTTTCCAGGGTGATTCACTTTCACCTCTTCTCTTCATCATCGCAATGATCCCACTATCAGTAATCTTAAAAAAAATGAAATTAGGCTACCAAACAGCCAAAGAAGCTGAAAAAATTTCGCATTTACTATATATGGATGATTTGAAACTCTATGGAAAGTCAGAAATAGAAATCCAATCATTGACAAACACAGTCCGAGTATTCAGCACCGATATTTCAATGCAGTTTGGCATGGAAAAATGTGCCACTGTATCCATAAACAACAATAATCCTTCCTACCAGCAATAGGAAGATAGGCCTCTTTGCTCTCCTCCATTCCGTTTTTTTTGTAAAAAAATTTTTTATTTTATTTTCAAAACAAACATACAACTCCTCCTTCTTTACATACTGTAGAAAATGTATCAGCTGGTTACAAAAGGCTTTTGGGCATCTCTTCCAGTGTCATCAAATATAATTCATATTAATTCAAATATCTTAATTCAAATATTTATTATATTACCATCATCATGCTTCCACTTTTATTTGACTATAGTTATTTAAATGTCCTTCATCCTAAAATATACCAAGATTTAATACATAACCACATGCTGGCATTTCATTTACTTATTTGTAAAATCCTCCATTAACGTTAAATCCTCATATCCTCTTTTAGCTAAACATCCATAATATTTAATACCAAAAATTTTTAATCCTCCATGTATATAATTTATTATCATTGTCCTTTCTTTATTTAACTATATCCTATATCATAACATTTCCCCCCTATTAGTTAAAACTTGACTGTGTCTAATTTTGTTTTTTATTGTTATTTTTATTAATAATCTTTATATATAGTCCAAAAATATTTCTAACCTTCCCTTCTCATATCCAATTATTACTTATCATAACAGCTCAACATTGTATACATTGCTATCATTATCAATTTTTTATTTAACTGTACATATTATCACTGGATTTAACTAAGTTTAGCTAATTTTGAATTATACTCTTCCATCTATCAACCTGTATCTCTCCAATAACAAAACAATCTTATATCTACTGCCATTTGTGGATCCAATTCTCCAAACATCTTTTTAAACAAGTCTATACGAAGTCCTCTTTGCACCTTCTTGTTTGTAGTATCTCTCATATAATGTTGACACCCTCCTTCTGTTTCCTTTGTCATCTTATCTTTAATTCTCAGCAGTATTATCAAATATTTTGCAAATAATATTTCATTGTCCATAAGTTCTTTAATGCTTTCTTCTTCTATGTCCTGTCCTTTGAAATATGTTTTCTCTCCATTTAATTCCTCTTCAAATATTCCATTCTTTTCTCCCTCAGAAATAAACCAATTGCCACGAATATCAACAGGCTCAAACTCTTGCATTTCCATTTTTTTTAATTTTCATCTTCTTATTTTGTATTTGATGAACATCCTCAGTGTTTTCATCACATTTTGTTGCCAAATGCACCAAATAGTCCAATTTTCTCTCAATTCTTTCCTCTGTATCAAACACCCTCTTCAAAGCTAAAAGTATTGCTTGAAGAGACGCTTGAAGAGACGCCATGTTTACACAGTTGTATATTTTCTTAGAAGCTCAGCAAGACTGAAACACTCGCAAGTAAAAACAAACTACAAAGGGACAGCTGTACACTCTTATCAGATCTTAAGCCAGAACAGCCAAGCAATAAAAGTGTCGAGATGTAAACAGCCAATTTGTAGCTTACAGAGAGTCAGAAGAAATGTTAGAGTAATCCATCCATTTGAAAAGGTTTACTTAGAATCAATCCATGTAAATAACATTTAGAAAGTAAGATAACCACTGTCCAGAACCATTACAAAAATCAAAATTGCCGCTAAGTTCTTCTATTCTTTGGTTTAAGTTAGTTTTTAAATTTTATAGGCAGTCCGTTTTTTTTAAAACAATAAAAGTTTCTCACCAGTTTAACACTTCTCCATATTGCCCTGACTTTGTCAGCCTTGATAGACTGGAATTTTTCTTGCCAGCCGAAGACTTTTCCCTTGCTTTTCTCAGAGATTTGAGATATCCCCGAGATGTAATCTTCCTATTCACCATCTCTTCAGGATGATTTAGGTCCGTTGGAACCCCCCAGCAATCAAAGTGTCAAGTGCGATCTCAGAGCTTTGAGATTGCGCATCGTCTCATCACGGCATTGGCTCCTCCCCCTCCTCCATTCCTGATCCTTCCTTCCTACCACCAACAGGAAGGTAGGCCTCTTTCCTCTCCCCCACTCCTGATCCTTCCTTCCTACCTCCAAACAGGAAGGTAGGCCTCTTTCCTCTCCCCCATTCCTGATCCTTTCTTCCTACCTCCAAACAAGAAGGTGGGCTTCTTTCCTCCACCCCATTCCTGATCCTGCCTTCCTATCACCAAACAGGAAGGTAGCCTCTTTCCTGCCATGGATGGCCTGAATAGCTATCTGGTGCGGTTTCTACAGTTATGAGTTTATCATCTTTGAATCAGTAGTGGCTTAGCACTGAGAACCAACCATCACTTAAGAAACCAAAAAAAATCCACATCGGATAGGTCATCACCCGGGTCAACAAGGACCTTGTCAGATGCTATGGCTCCTGGACCAAATCCTCAAATAAAACTACCAGGCAGAACTAACAGCCAGGAGATTTAAAAAAAGAATGATGCAACTGTAGAGGAAACAACACCCAGACACTGATATAATTGAACAAAGTTTAATGGATCAAAGACGTTTCACCATCCATAATAAAGTTTTCACACATGTGGAAATGCAACATCTAGAAATGTTGGTTAAAAAGAAAACAACGTGATGTTCAACAAGCTGAAAAAACTGCTCCAATACCTGAACAAACTGATCAGCCAGTGGAAGAAATCAACATACAGGATTAAGATCCTCCTGTGCAACAACTCGAAAATGTAGAGCTAAGTTTTCTAGCAAAAGTGCTGAAAGAAAAAATTGAAAACCACATGAAAGAAAACATAGAAAGAAAAAGACTACCTAACATTCGCGAAGTGCATAGCAAACAAGTGAAAGATCTGTTAATTGCTGTGAACAACATTTTAACTTCCATGCCATCCAGCACACTATATGAAACCAATCAATTAATGTATAGCACAGCCGCCGTTATAAATGCAGAACTGGGTTATAAAATGCCAAAAAGAAACCCACTGGAACTCCAAAATGGAAAATTCAACTACGAGGGGATGTCAACAATCTGAAGTACTTGAAAGAAGGAAAACTAAAGAACAAAAAGAGGAAAAATAGTTTACACAAAACCTGGAGAAAAAAACCAATAACAGAAATCATGGAAGAACTAAAACTATGAGTGATAGCAACAGCAAAGAAAATCAAAAGAAATGAAGGACAAATGAAACAATATCGTGAAAATGTCCAGTTCAGAAGAAACCAACACCTTTTCTACTGGTTCCTTGATGAAAATCAAGTCCAAACTAATGTTCACTCATGTAAAGAAAAAACTTTGAACTTTTGGAAGGAACTGTGAGAAAACGCAGTGGAACACAACAGAACTACCTCCTGGATCAAAGATATTCAACAACAAACAACACGAAACAAAATGGAAAATATTGTAATAAAAACTGACATGGTGGCAAAACAAGCAAAGAGGGTCAAGAACTGGAGTGTGCCTGGCCTGGACAAACTGCATGGATACTGGCTAAAACATCTGACCAGCCCCCATTTTGTATGGCCACTCAATTTGATCAAATGCCTCAAAATGCAACAAGTGAAGAATGGTTAACAGCTGGTCAAACATACTTGATAATAAAAGATCCAGAAAAGGGCTTGATAATAAAAGATCCAGAACCAAGCAACTATTGCCCAATTACTTATTTGCCAACAATGTTCAATGTTCAATGTTTTTACAAGAATACAAATTCAGTATTTAATCATGTGATGGAAAACAGTTTGTATCTATTAGCACAAAAAGGAAATTATATAAAATCAAGAGGAACAAAAGATTAGCTGCTCATAGACAAAATGGTACTAAAAATGCAAAATGAAGAAAAATAAATATGGTGTGGATTGATTACAAGAAGGCTTTGGAAGCAAAAACATCTGCACATTTCTGAAAGCAAATATGTAAAAATGGAAAACAGTTCTAATAGCAAATGGGGAGAACATTGGCGAAGTCAACATCAGATGAGGAATCTTCCAGGGGGAGTCACTTGCACCACTACTGTTTAACATCACATTAATTCCACTGACAATAATCCTACGAAATACAAAATTGGGATACCAAATTTCAAACCAACTTGGCAAGATAACCATCTACTATATATGGATGACTTAAAAATATATGTGAAAAGCCCCAATGAACTTAAATCAGTACTCAAAACAGTTCAACTGTTCAGCAGTGACTTCAAAATGAACTCTGGACTTGAAAAATGTGCTATATTATCCATGCAGCGAAGAAAAATGGAAAAAATAGAAGGAATAGAACTGGAAAATGGAAGCATAGTGAAAACATTAGCAAAAAATGACGGTTACAAATACCTAGGCATATTGAAGGCAGATAATAGTCAAAGCATCAACACAAAAGGAATATATCAGGAGGGTCCGCAAAATATTAAAATCAAAGCTGAATGCTGAAAACATAACATATTTTTCAGAGTATAAGACGCACCAAGGTTTTGAAGAGGCAATTTTTTAAAAAAAGTAGGTAAGTAGATAGAGGGATAAAGAGTGAGAGAAAGAGAGAGAAATACAGTAGGTAGGGAGAGAGTAATTAGGTAGGTAGATAGGTAGGTAGGTAAATAAAGGGAGAGGGGGGAGGGAGAGAGAAATAGAGTAGGGAGGGAGGGAGGGAGGGAGAGAGGGTGTAGGTAGGTAGGTAGGTAGAGGGATAGAGAGAAATAGAAAGAGAGAGAGAAATACAATAGATGGGGAGGGAGAGAGAAGGTAGGTTGGTAGGTAGAGGGATAGCTGGAGAAGGAAATCACTGACAATCTGCAGCACCTAAGATTTCTTTCTGCTGGCACAGCACTTGATCAATGTAATTCTCATCAATCAGTTAGAGAGCTTTTCAAAAGAAAAAAAAACTTTTTGTACTTTGCAAACCTCCCCAAAACAGGCACGTTTTTTGTCAAATAAAAGGCATGAATAGCCTTGGAGGGGCTTGCAGAGTGCTCTTGGGGATGGGGTGGGCCAAAAATGAGCAAAAAACAGCCTGTTTTTTGTGAAAATGGGTCCATTTTTTTTTCCAAAAAAGGCACGAATAGCCTTATGGAGGCTTATAGAGTGCTGCTGAGGGCTGGGGAGGGGGGCAAAATGGCCCATTTTTGCTCATTTCTGCCCTTCCCAGCTCCCAGGAACTCTCTGAAAGCCTCCATAAGGATATACGTGGCCATTTTGGTAAAGGAGGTAGGACTTCAGGAGGCAAAAAATGCTGTATTCGAGGTATAAGATGCACCCAGATTTTCAGCCTCTTTTTTGAAGGAAAAAGGTGTGTCTTATACTCCAAAAAATACAGTAATTAAAGCCATTAATACATGGGCAGTTCCAGTGATACGCTACTCAGCTGGAATCTTCAACTGAATTTTGGCTGAACTGGAAAATTTGGATCGGAAAACATGAAAACGTTTGAATATGTATCACACTTTTCCTCCACGAAGTGACATCAACAGGTTGTACCAGCAATGAAAAATAGGGGGCAGAAGGCTATCGCAAATCCATCAAACTGTAGAAGAAAAACGAAGTTTGAATGATTATGTGAACCAAAGTACAGAGAAATTGCTACAAGCTGAGAAAATGGAGAACAATATAAAAACAACAGAAAAAAGGCAGAATATAAGGAAAACCAGCTGAATTAAATAGATGAAAACCAAAGCTTTGCATGGACAGCACTTGAATAACATTGAAGGAAAATGTGATGACAACTTGACATTGACATGGCTTAAGATGGGAACCATCAAGAAAGAAACAGGTTTAATACTGACTGCTCAAGAACAAGCACTACAAACTAATGCCATGAAAGCGAAGATACAAAAATCCACTGACAATCCAAACTGCTAACTTTGCAACAACAAAGTTGAAACTGTTTCACATTTCATATGTGAAATCAGCAAAATTGCACAAACTGATTACAAAGCTAGACATGACCGAGTTGCTACATTAATCCACTGGTCATTATGTAAAAATACAATTTACCTATATCCAAAAAGTAATGGAATCACAAAGTGGAAAAAGTTACTGAAAATGAGAAGGTGAAGATCTTGTGGAACTTTCGAATACAGATGGATCATCATTTCGAACAAACACACTAGATATCACGGTTGTAGAGGGTTGAGGCATACATTTTATTGATATCGCTGTACCAGGAGATGCCTGAGTTGAAGAAAAAGAAGTAGAAAAAATAACGAAATACCATGACCTGGACATCAAAACTACATGGCTATGGATGAAACATGTAACAGTGAAATTCATTGTCATTGGGGCACTTGATACCATGTCCATAAAATTTACAAAACACATAAAGAAATTGCAGCTTCCTGCAATAACAAAAGCGGAACTGCAAAAAAACTGCCTACTTGGAACATCATATATTTTAAGAAGGTACTTGGTTGATACCTAGGATGCTGGCAGCAACCTGTACCAACCATTAGCACCAGTCAAGGGTATTTGTGATACATTTTTGAATGTTCTGTTGACTGAGTTTCATGTTTATTGAAATAACAACAACAACAACAACAACAACAACAACAACCCCTCCAAGGAGCTTTACCTTGTCATGGTGGAGGGGCTTGCATGCTCTAATGATTCTAAGGGATATGCTGAACAGGGACAACCATATCAGACATGTCTTAGGTGAAGGGCCAGACAAAATTTGCTCCACAACTCATTCAAATATGGTGAATACGAAAACAATGAAATTTATGCTGTCTGAACCATCATCCGGATTAACAAGGGTTCTGTTGGATGCTATGGCTCCTGGGCATTCTGTACAAAATGAGCTATAGTGCTCAGCTCCCTCTGCTAGGCAACCAGGCCATGGAGCTGACAAGCTACTGGAAGAAAAAGTGAAAAAGGGAACAATCTAGACTAGAGAAGAAAACATCTCTATCATGGAAGCTTACAATCAATCCGAGCCAGCAAAACGTGGATTTCAAAAATGAATGTATTAGATTTGGAAGGTGAATCACATGGACTGTGATATCAGTGAACAAAGACTAATGGACCAACAACGTGTAATTTTGAGCCACAAATTTTTCACTGCAACAGAATTAATAGGAATCAAAGAGAAAGCAACTAATGGTCTGAGCATATCAACAAGGAAGAGTAACATCAAGAATGATTTTCCCTAGGCCCCTAACATATGGGGTGCCGCAGGGTTCGGTCTTGTCCCCCCTACTTTTCAACATCTACATGAAACCGCTGGGCGAGATCATTCGGCGGCACGGGATAAAATACCACCAGTATGCGGACGATACTCAGTTGTATCTGTCCGCCCCATGCCAACTCAATGAAGCGGTGGACGTGATGAACCAGGGCCTTGAAGCTGTTAGGGACTGGATGAGGGCTAACAAACTCGTGCTCAACCCAGATAAGACCGAGTGGCTGTTGTGTTTCCCTCCCACTAATTCGGCAAGTATTCCATCTCTCAGGCTGGGGGGTCAAACACTACGCCCCTCAGATAGGGTCCGCAACTTGGGAGTCCTCCTGGACCCACAGCTGACTTTTGAACACCATTTGTCAGCTGTGACCAGGGGGGCATTTGCCCAGGTTCGCCTGGTGCACCAGTTGTGCCCCTACCTGAACCGGGAGGCTCTCACAACAGTCACTCGTGCCCTTGTGACCTCTAGGCTGGAGTACTGCAATGTGCTCTACACGGGGCTGCCCTTGAAGAGTATTCGGCAACTTCAGCTAGTCCAGAATGCGGCCGCGCGAGCGATTGTGGGGGCACCTCGCTTCACCCACATAACACCTATCCTCCGCGAGCTGCACTGGCTACCTGTCTATCTCCGGGTACGCTTCAAGGTGCTACTTGTCACCCATAAAGCCCTTCATGGTAGTGGATCTGGGTACTTGAGAGACCGCCTACTGCCAATCACCTCCACTCGACCTATTAGATCCCATAGACTAGGTCTCCTCTGAGTTCCATCTGCCGGTCAATGTCGACTGGCAACCACGCGGAGGAGAGCCTTCTCGGTGGCAGCTCCGACCCTATGGAACAATCTCCCCGTGGAGATTCGTACCCTCACCACCCTCCAGACCTTCTGAACAGCCCTCAAAATCTGGCTATCCCGTCAGGCCTGGGGCTAAAGACTGTAACCCACCCGAATGGTACGAATGTTGTGTTTTTTAATGACGTATTGTCCTATGTGTTAAATGTTTGTTTCCCCCCCCCCTTTTCGAGTTGTAAGCCGCCCTGAGTCCCCCCAGGGAAAAGGGCAGCATATAAATAAACTTCTCAATCTCAATCTCAATTTGCAGACTCAAAAGCAAAAAGAGAAAGAAAGAGAAGAAGAGGTTGCTGAAATGGGTGAAGATAAAGAACAAGAAAGCACTGAAGAACAAACACCAACAGATAGTGCTCAATTAGCGGAGAAAAATAAAGCATCAAATGGAAGATACTGAAAGAGAACATTTGCCAAAGCTGAACCAAGTGAACCGGAAAGAACTGGAAAATGTATTTAAAAAGATCAATGAGACTGTGAAAACCATTCAAACCACTACATTAGCTGAAACAAACCAGCTGATGTATGCAGCAGCCTTCATAACCACCAAAGAACTGGGTTTGAAAATACAAAAGAACCAAAGAGGCAAGAAGGGGAAGCCTAAGTGGAAAATTCATTTGGAATTGAAGATCAAAATATTTCGTGAAGACTTGAGCAACTTGAAGAACCTAAGGCAAGGTCAGCTATAGAACAAGCAGGTCAAAAACAGCCTGGAAGCAAGATACGATTTGGAGAATGAAAAGATTGTGGTAATTGAAGAGCTGAAACAGAAGATTGTTGCAATTGCTGAAAAGCTTAAACGATATGAAAATCGAGTAATTCAGTTCAAGGAAAACTCATAGTTCAGAACAAATCAGTACCAGTTTTATAAGATCTTAGAAAGTGGAGATGAACAACAAATGAAAAGCCTGATAAACAGAAAGCTCTGAAATTCTGGAAGAAATTGTGGGAAAACAACAAGAAGCACAACAGAAATGCAAAATAGATCAAGCAGGTTGAGGATTCTGTTAAAGTGCATAAAATGGAAGATGTAAAAATAACAAAAGAAATGGTGCAAGGCAGTCAAGAAAAGTGAAGAATTGGAGTGCACCTGGACCAGATGAGCTACATGGATGAGCTACTGGCTAAAAGCACTTACAAGTGTGCACAAAATATTGGCAGCCCAAATGAACCAGATTTTAAAAGCACATGAAAAGGATGAATGGATGACAACTGGAAGGACATTTTTGATCCAAAAAGATAAAAAAAAAGGAAAGGACCCTGGAAACTATAGGCCAATCACCTGCTTGCCAACAACATACAAGCTCCTTACTGGCATCATTGCAAATCAAATTTACAGATACTTGGAAAGAAATTAAAGCAGACGTAAAGTGAGATTTGGACATTAAGTGTGAAACCTACTGGGTCAGGCTGGACAGTCTCTTAGAGCTGCTATACTTCTATATTGAAAGCCACATAGACAGAGTTGGAACTTGCAATAGAACAGGAAGCCTGTGCCTAACCACAAGATGTCTATGTCAAAAAAGCCTATGTTGAAAGATTATGTTAAAAGTCCTAAGTTCAATTAAAGTTCATTAATGACACGTACTCCATAGACAAAAGGAGAAAAGGAAAGTTGGCAACAAACTGTGGCTTATCTATCTAAACAACTGGACTGTGTTGAAAAAGGCTGGCCACATTGCCTAAAGATTCTAGCCACCATGGCTCGTAATAGAAGCAGCTAATAAATTAACTTTTGGACAAGCTACTTTTATTTACACAAGCCATGTAATTCAAAGAATTTTAGAAATGAAGGGACATTTATGGTTAACAAACCCAAGTAGCAAAATTATGGGCTTTAGATGGGGCATTACAAGAGAACAAAGAATGAAAGGGTGAACTTCTGAACTGACTCCATATGCCTTCCTTACTTTGCATATCAATACTGCTGATTATGGGGAAAGAGGTCTTTTAACTGCCTCAGGAAAGAAATTAAGCAAATGTGTGAATCGCACTGTTAAGGAAAAGATAAGATGTGTTGAAACCCACCTTAAATGAGTAGACGCCTTACCCTTAGCTCTCTGGACTATAAGATTTACCCCACATAAAGGACTCTAAACTGGATGGTCGGATCCAGCAGAAAAGGGAAAAGCAGCTGACAGAAAAACAAGGCTGTCAGCAACCCAAGGTGATCAGAGCCACCCTGACATGATAACTTATGCAGCATTGAGAAATGTGAAGGAGACTGAGCTCCAGATATTCCAAAGCATAAGAACTCCATCTTACATTGACCGCTTACACGCATTGTGTGCCCATGCAAGTGAAAGGTGTAGCATGTGTGCTTGAGTCAACCCAAAGGATATTATCCCATGGATTCATTAGCTATTGATTTCACAGACATGCCCAAGTGTGGACTATATAAGGCAATGCTAGTCATAAATGGGTGAATGCATTGCCAATGGCACTTTAGTCTGTGTGATGCTTTATGCAAAAGGGAATTGGGTTATTTCCTTTTGAAGTGATGTTTGGGAGATCCCCAGTTATAAGTGCTAACTTGAAAAATCATATAGGGCACCTAGCTCAAATAGGGGCCTTATGGGTGAACCAAAATTGGTGAGAGAAATGAAAAGCAAATACAAGAAATCCAGCAATATTGTGTGTTCCCTCAGTCCGCCATGTCTGACAACCCCTAGTCATAATATTTAGGTGAGAGAAAAAGTATAGGAAAAACACTGGAAAGGAGAAGAATTTGAAACCTAGATGGAAGGACCCGTATACTGTCGTCATGTAAGTAAAAGTGTTGGAATCCAAGTTTTGGATTCACTGGACTAAGTTAAGCCAGCTGCTGATGTGTATTGGAAGGCAGACCAGGATGAAGCTCATCCTCTAGTGATATGCTTTAAAGAAACGTCCCCTATAAGCTTCCCTACTGGCAATGGGAAGCAGAAGAAGCCCTACTGAAGTCACCTTCTGGAAGCTGACTTCTCAAAGTATGGCTGAAGAATTGAAGGAAGGAAGACAACGTTCCATTTATTAGCTATAAGATGTATTAGAAAGTTTGAGCACCTGTCAGAAAATGGCAAGCCAAGTATTCATAGTCATAACTACTTTATCTCTTGCTTTAGTGAATGTACCTAATTGTGTATTGCATATTTATCCCCAGGAATTGCCCCTTCCAGAGGAAGACAGTTGCTGAGGCTAAAAGCATTGACTGTGACAAAGAGGAATGTGAATCTTCTGTTGACACTTATGGTTGAGGAACCGTGGGAATGGGTTCTTTGCAGTATAATAGGAGTTTTTGGATTGTGGATAATATGTTTAGCAAATAAGATATGGTTTTATAGATTGCCCAAAGCTGATATTGCCTTTCCTCAAACTATATAGAACCCCTGCCTTCTCCCTGACGTGGTGATTCAATAGGCTAAAAAAATTGTGTTAGGAGAAGTTTTGTGTGAGAAATTATTATGAGCCTTTTGTGGCTCTCTGGCTGTTATTGGCAAAGAGCTTGCTAAGTGATAATGTCTTGAATAGTAGTTCCCACTGTTGCGAAAATACCCGAGCAACTCCCTTGCTCTTGAAGACAGATCTGAGGATGTCAAAAAAATCCCAGAAAACAGGGTGGAATCAAGTTACAGGATGTGGAATAGGTCCACTCCCATCTAGGGCGCATTATTTATGCTTGGGAACAAACTGTAAGCCACTTCCAACACCTAAAGTCATGACAAACCCTGTAAGAAAAAGGGCAGAGCATAGGGAAAATGGGCCCCTGCAACAAATGAGAAAAAGGAACTATATGTGATAAGAGTGCTGGAGTTAAGTCAAAGCTTAAACAATCGGTCTGACCCTGACCTAGGCCAAAAATGCTGGATGTGCTTGTCTGCAACCTATTAATCTTACAATGCTGTTCCAGTTGAGCCAGATTTTGGGGAAATGACCAGAGCTATGATTGTCTTTGACAAGGGAGGTAAATGGGGAATTAAAACGGCAGAAGCCCAGCTACATGATGAAAAAGACTGGGGATGAGCCGTCTCCCCATCGTTGGCCCATAGCAGTTGGTGTAGAAATTATAGGGTCACCATCGTTGTGCATCAAATGATATCAGGAGCCTGGCATTCCTGTGGAGTCACTATCAGAGGAACAATGCCCATCTGAAATGTATCTTGCCCCCAGGAAAATCCTTGTAGATGTAAAATTGATTCACAGCATGTCTCCCTCTGCTCACAAGATCTTCCAACAGAAAGTCACCTCCACTTGTTTTTTTAACTGAAGGGAGGGGAATCTGACCACTGGAAGCTGCCCAAGGCCATTCCACCCACCCTGACTTCCCGCTTGGCTTTCAAAACAATCCAATATGGGAATTTGTGTTTACTTTTGCAATATCTCTTTGAAGGACCAGGCCTCAGGAATAAGTTAATGGATCCTAATCAAGAAGTTCCATTATAACTCCTGAGTGGTATGTTCCTAGCATGAATCTTAAAAGTCTGGACTAATGGAAGGAACCTCCGAGCCCATGCCTTCTCCATGAACATCAGCATATGTGTAGGAGAAAATGGAGTTTTCTTTCTATGTGGGAGAAATGCATATCTATGTTTACCCACCAATTGGATTGGCACATGCATTCTAATACACCTCCTCCCTAAAATGGGTGGTAAGTAGGGAACAGACCTTCCCTGTACCCCTCATGGGACATGTCCAGAAAAGAGTGTTGTTCCTAATTCCGCTATTAACAATCTAGAGAATAAGGACTGCAGTTGGGACAGGTGTAGGTGGAATGACCCACTCCATTACATAGTTCAGGCAGCTGTCGGAAGAATTCCAAGAAAGCCTGAACCAAATTGTGAACTGGCGGGTCATAGATCTTTTAACTGCTGAAAAAGGTGGGCTATGTGTACTCCTGGGAGAAGATTGCTGTTTCTATATGAATAAATCAGGAGTGGTCTGGGGAGGGGTAGTTAAAGAACTACAAAACCCAGCTTCCTCAATTGGTTAAAAAAAAACCACAAGGTTCTGAATGGTTCTCTTGGCTACCAGAAACAGGTTGGATTAAACAAATGCTATTGCTTTTATTATGTGGAATTGCAAGATATTATCCCTTGCATAATATCCTTGCTTAAACAGCTCGTTATGAGGTCTGTAAAAGAGATACGGGTTGAATGTTAATGTTAATGGAAAGCCTAATCCCATATACCCTCATGGAAGATGAAGCTTCAGATACTAGCTCCTATATTAAAATTGCACTCTTAGAGGAAGGGAAAGTGATTCCGGAAGATAAGCCCTATAGTGTATTGATGTGCTATAAGATTTGCTGTTCTGTATTGTGCATGCTTGTATTTTTAATCTAACAGGCTAGACTCAATTGTGGGTATTAATAGAGTCTAGAAGGGGGGGGGGATAAAGCAGATATAAAGTGAGATTTGGACATTAAATGTGAAACCTACTGGGTCAGGCTGGACAGCCTCTTAGAGCCCCTATACTTCTATATTAAAAGCCATATAGACAGAGTTGGAACTTGCAATAGAACAGGAAGCCTGTGCCTAACCACAAGATGTCTATGTCAAGAAAGCCTATGTTGAAAGATTATGTTAAAAGTCCAAGTTCAATTAAAGTTCATTAATGACACATACTCCATAAAAAAGGAGAAGTAAGATCCCATCTCCTTATAAGGTTTTCTCCTCAAGGTAACCACCAAGAAATGTGTTAAGTATTTCCGTGTTGCAATGTTTTTGAGAATGTATAAGAATGCGTGCTTCGATAATTAAGGTTGTTCAGAACTTACAATGCTAGCCATGGGCTAGCTTTCTGAATCTGGCTGCCAAATAAACTTTTCCTGTATCCTGAGAAGTCTAACGCCTGTCATTTTCTGCAACAAAATGACTTGCTTCCTGCAGAACAGAAAGGATACTGCAAACATTCAAGAGGAACAAAGGACCAACTGCTGATTGACAAGCTAATCCTAAAGAATTCAAAGAAAAGATGAACCAACCTGTTCATGGCTTAGATAGACTATAAGAAAGCATTTGATTCAGTTCCCCACAGCTGGATCAAGAAATGCCTGAAAATCTTTGGCATCAGCAGCAACATAAAAAATTCATGGAAACTTCAATGAACCTCTGGAAAACTTCAATGAACCTCTGGCTAATGGAGAAGAACTGGGTGAAGTTGAAATTAAACGAGGCCCACCGAAGCCAAGTCATCTCTAAGTAAACAGGTATTTTATGGGCTTGGAACAATTAATCATTAAGTAGAGCTTATTTGAATACCTGAACAGTGCATTGTCTGCTAGGGGATCCTTTTTAACTTGTACCCTGGTTATCACCTTGGCTGCCAGTTGGGAGGTTGGGAGCAGGGGTTTGATCACCTTGAACCTTTCGCTATTATACAGGGGTTTTCTGGACAGCTCATCTGCTAGAAATTTCCCCCAGGGAACTATTTGAAGCTGAAGTGAATTTAAATTTAAACTTTAAAAATATTGAGCCCAGCGCACTTGTTTGGGGGGAGAGTTTAAGAGCTTCCAGATTCTTATGATCAGTCCACTCTTTGAAAGGTGTTTTGTTCCCCTCTAGGAAATGTCTCCAGGTAAGGAGAGCCCATCACGCTGCATATACCTCTTTCTCTCAGATATCCCATCTCTGTTCAGTATCTGTTAGTTTTTTAGAGGTGTACGTGCAGGGTTGTAGTTGGCCCTGTTTGTTTTCTTGGAGTAGGATTGCCCCAACAGCTATGTCGCTGGCTTCTGCCTGTATGACAAAAGATTTTTCTGTCTGCTTTAAGATCGGCTCAGCCAAGAATAATTATTTCAATTTCTTGAACACCACCTGGCATTCCATACTCCAGTTTAAGGGTTGCTTCAGCTTTGGATTGTTTCTCCCTTTTGTTTTCTAAAGATAACTGATGGGGAGTGCAATTTGCACGAACACCGGGATAAATAGTCAATAGAAGTTCACAAACCCCACGATTCACAAATATCCCAGAACTTAGTCACCTTCCCGAGTTTATAATGTGTGGACTACACCTGCCAAGTCTGCTCAGGCCAGTTACTGAGTTTGTCTAAGGTGTCCCTGCCTTCCGACCTGGCAGACTTTGCAGACATCTTCAGCAAGCAAAAGGCAGACCACTTTCCCCTGCATCAGCCATACAATTGCCCCATCAATTTGCTTCTGGATGCTCTGCTCCCAATGGGGAATTTGTACTCCATGTCTAACCCTGAGTTGGCCACGTTGTAGGACTTCCTGGACAAAAACTTGGCTTGGGGTTTTATTTGGCTCTTGTCATCACCATTGACTGCACTGGTATTTTTCGTGAAAAAGAAGACTGGACACTTGAGGCTCTGTTGTGATTATCGCAAATTGAATGCCATCACCATGCACAATCGGTACCCTCTACTCCTCATTTCTGAACTGTAGCAATGGGTCTGGGAGATCCACTTTTATGCTGAACTGCAGAAATGCCAGTTTGTTCAATCAACCACTGATTTTGTGGGACACCGCATTTCCCCTGAGGGCATTGCTATGGAGCTGAGCAAAGTTGAGTCCCTGTGCAGTTGGCAACCACCTTGGCAAGTTAAGGATGTTGAGCAACTCCCCAGGTTCACCAACTACTGTGTTTTTTTGGACTATAAAATGCACTGGAGTATAAGACACATTTTGAAGAGGTAATTTTTTTTTAAAAAGTTTTGAACTCTGCAGGCCTCCCAAACAGGGCATGCATAGGCTTTGTGAGGCTTGTAGAGTGCTCCTGGAGGCTGTGGGGGGGGGGGATGAGTAAAAAACAGCTTGCTTTTCATTTGTTTTTGCCCTCACCAGCCTCCAGGAGCACTTTGCATGCCTCCCAAACCCTTTGCGAAAAACAGGATGTGCAGGGGCAGGGTTTTGGGAGGCCAAAAATGCTGTATTCAGTGTATAAGAAGCACCCAGATGTTCACCCTCTTTTTTGGGGGAAAAAGGTGCATCTTATACTCCAAAAAATACAGTACCATTGGACATCTATCCCTGGCTTTGCTTCCCTGACAGTTCCCCTCACTCAGCTCTTTCAGAAAAAAGTCCTCAAGCAGCAAGCATTCCAGGCCTTGAAACAAGTGTTCATGCAAGAGCCCATCTTGAAACACCCCAACCCCCACCATCCATTTGCAGTGGAAGCAGATGTGTCTAATGTTGCCATCGTATCAGTGATACTCCAGGCTCATGCACCCAGCAGTTCTTGTGCATAGTTCTTGTGGAAACAAAAGAAATGTGGATGCTGAATGGTCCCTCCCTGGCTGGGGAATAAATAGGGGGAAAGGGTTGTAGCAGACAACCATTCGAATTTCTGGAGATTTTGCTCATTGTGTTTCATGTGACAAAGACTGCCTTGCCAGAACTGAGGTTTGTTTATTTGAACTGACTTAATTTGCAGTCTTTCAGCTGGGAGCTCATGGTCTTGCAATTATTGTAACAAGCTGATAACGGCTAATGCTTCAGTTAACTTCCTGCAGGACTCTTGCCTGGACTTTGTGGTTGAATATGTTAATTCACAAGTATAAAATAAAGAGAGTTTTTTCTTTGTTAGGAGTCTGTTTTTTGCTTTTGTGAAGGCTGAGTCAGAACAAAATTGTGAGTCTCTCATCATGGGTCCCAATGACTATGTCTAGTGGTTCTGTAGCAAAAGTCGCTGGCTTTTTAGACTGATCCATGTAACTGGCAAAATGTGATGGCGGGGAGTTTCAGCTTCCGTAGGTGGATGCCCAGTTTCCCCACCAGAGTTGAGCTAATTAAGTACTGGGTGGCCCGAGAAGTTTACTCTTTTTCCAATGGCTGGGGATAAATAGTCTTAGGAATAGGGTGAGCAGTTCAATTTGTTTGCTTACCAGTGGGTCACCTTCAGGGTCACATTCAGACAGGCTGGTCCTTCCCCTGGCAGTGCAAGAGTCCCATTCCCCAACTTTGCGAGGGGGTGAAACTTCACAACCTCTCCAGTTCTAAGTGTGGTATCGGTTCTGTGTGGGTTGGTTTTCACAGGCTTTCTACCTGACAGGTGTTCAAATGGCATTCAGCTGCATGATGCCCCTCCTTCCCGCACTTGAAACACGCAGTGCTAGGGCAGTTTGTGGCTTGGATACCTCCTACTTTCCCTAGGGTGGGGATCTCTTCCAAGCTCTCCCTGCCTGGCACTGGTTCTAAAGTAGAGAAATCGATCTCTACTTCTTCAGCTAGGGTATACCATTCATGATGACAGTTGGGTCCCCTCTGGCTAGGCAAACCTGGTAGAGGTTCATAGCCATCCCTGAAACATCTCACTAGGATGTCTTCTGGCCAGTCTACCCTGCAGATGAGGTCTTGGAATTCATCAGTGTATTTGGCTACTAGCCGGTGGCCCTGTTTCATGGTTCTGTGGCTTTTCAATGCACCAGTGGGTCGTCGAACTGGCAGTGGAGAGCCGTCATAAATAAGTCATAGTTTCTCACCTCAGGAGCATTGGCATTGTGGATGCTGACCATCTATCAGGCCATTTCAAGGGCCAGGGTGACGACGTGGACTCAGGCACCCTGGGTTTGGAAATCCCACCCGTACTCTTGCATGTATGTTAGGACAAGCACCAGGAAGAACCCTAGTTGCTGTGGGTCACCATCATACTTTACTCCAAGGGGGGGGTATTTTCCTTTCAAGTTGCGCTGCTCTGAGCTGACCGAGGACATTCACAGGAGCCAATGGTGCACAGGGCAGGTTTGGCAGAGTGCTGCTGCTCCTGTGGCTATTGGGTCTGGGATGATGGTACTGGCTCCTTTAGCTGCCGCTGCAGCCTATCCAGCCCATCACTCTGAGGTTCTTGAAAGCTTCCATCACGGATCACCTGACATGTGATTCTTGAGTCAATTGTCCCCAGCTGGCTCCTCAGTCAGTTCTTCTGACAGGGCTTCCAGCTCGCATTTCCAGCCCAGTAGTTGGCTGCTGGTGAGGGTGACCCCTCTGGTTCTGCCATCCCAGTTGTCTTTTCTCCCTACTTAAATCATTTGAATAACTTAGTCGCATAATGAGGAAAGGCAAAGTTCAAAAGGAAATGCCAGATTATCAATCAAATGATTTTTGGTGTGGTGGTGCAGTATGAACTAGCTTGCTTTAGCCATCACATGTTCCTTTCTTTTTATGAAGAAGTGGATAGTACTACAGTACAAGATGTGACAGTAGAGACAACTTGACCAGACTTTGCCATTTCTACTGTTATAGTATGCCAGTGTTGCTACCAACCTAAAGACTAAAGTTCAAGTGCTTTTGAGCTGATGAAATGGCTTTAATTCTAATTCAGAGAAATAATTAAACTTTCCCTCAAAATCTGTGTGAGGGGGTGGGGGTGGGGGGCATGGGTGCCTTTAAGTCAGTTTTTCTTCTGGTGATTGCATGGTCAAATGACATTTTCTTTCTCTGGAATGTTTCTTTTTTGACTCTCAACTCTCTAGAGTTGAGAATGAATGATCGGCCCAAAAATCATTCATCTGGCTTTTCATGTCTAACCAGGAATAGAACCTGGGTCTTCCTACTCCCAATCTATCACTTTAACCACTGTCTTTCAAAGTCTATAAGACATTATCATTTTTTTTCATTAATTCATTTAAACATAAATAACATTTATTTGCACCATGTATTTATTATCCCCTACTAAGTCACTAATATTAACATTTTTTAAATTATATATTATTCCACTATAATTTCAATATGTCAAATGCCTAGGACTACTAAGAAGGCCAAATATTAACAAAATTTAATCAATCTCAGGATTATATCTCAAAGTCCCCACAATTTCTAATCCTTAAAAGTTTAAGTTCACAATATATTTTAACACACTGTTAATATTAATAAAACAATTAGATTACCTAATCCTAAACTTCCATCTTCTAACATCTTATTTTAAATTTTAATAAATTATATTATCTGTTAGCATATATGTTATTTTCCCTATTTGTATTTTTCTACTTTTTCATTTTATTAATATATTTTATCACTATCCAATATCCCTTAACCTTTTTGGAGTTCTATCACTTGTTGACTTTTAATTACGCTTTTATTTCTCTCTGTTTGAATTTTATAACTTTTTTGATATTTTTATACCCACTGAGTATTCCCTTTGAGTTGCCCTTTGTCTCTTTCTGCTGTATCATTTGAGCACCCATCAATATGTTTTTTTTAAAGAGATTTTTCTTTCTTTTTTCTCTGTTTTATTATAAATTTTTAAGGAATTATCTATTTGATTCCTACTTATCAATCCTTTCTCTTCATTATCTTTATCTTCTTGCATCTCATTTTGATTTTTCTCTTCCACTGCTTCTTCTAATTTCTCATCTATTTTCTGAATATCATATTTATCTCCTCCCCAGTTGTTGAGAGCCTTCTACACTCATTTCTTTATCTTTTGATAATTCCCTTGTCTCCTAATTGCTCTTTATAGTTTCATGCATGTGTTTGAGCATCAAAATTATTTCTTCATATACCTCTATTATCCCGATATTCCATTTTGTAACAATTTGATAAAAAATACTCAACATACAGTACCTCTATGGTTCCAATGTCTCAACATTTAAAAACTCAAACAGAGCCAATTATTAATAGGCTTTAGTCATTCCCATAGTTATACCTCCAAATCCTATAAATTTATAATCTTTAAAGTTCTTTAGTATCATACAGCCTTTTGGTTTTCCAGTTAGTTGTCTTCACAATTTCCCAAATGTTATAGTTTTATTTAACTTTTCTTCTTTTCTCTCTTCTTCTATCATCTTTCTTCTTTTGCTTCATAGAATGTTCTGTCAAATAGCTTTAATAATCCAAGTCCAAATTAATCCACTTGGTTCCCTCCAATCTTTCAAGTCCACAATCCAATAACCAGTTTCAATAAAATTTAGTTATTTGTAATTTAGTTCATCTTAAAAATCTTCAAAAAAGAAAAGAAACTCACTATTTCAAAATGTCAAAATCATCTTCTAAAATAGAAAAGATCAGCTGTCTTCCAGGTGCTGTTTACTTTCTTCTGTTATGTGTATTAGACATTCCTTACTTTTATTAAAAGTTCTCACACTATAGTGCTCCTCTTTTTCCAGTAGATGGCTCTCCTGCTCCAAACTCCAACATTAAACAGTATCTCAAAAACAGCTGATTATTCCATTAGTCCAGGGGGTTTAAAGATACAAATAAGAGAAACAGTTTCTCCCCAAAATCACCTTTTAGATTGTTTAAGCTTTTTCCAGGCTTTCTATATTTAAAACTTCCTCTGGGCATTTCTTTCACCTCTTAATTTTCAGTCTTAAGTCTTCTCTAATCACCACTTCCTTAATGCTTGGAGATATTTTTTTAAAATTCTTGTACTTAAATTAAGTCTTTAGAGTAAGAGTTGGAAGTTATCTCAACCAGTTTCAATGCTCTGTCCATTTACCGCTCCAGCACAAATCTTATGGTCCCAATTGTCCCAGTTTGTGACTTGCCAAAAATGGCCATCGTTCCTGCTGCTGCTCAGGAGAGCTTGCTTTGGACCTAATCAGGAAATTTTGAGTTCCTTGTGGTCCACGGAGTATCTCTCTTTTCTTTGCCGCCCCTACAAGGCAGCTTTGACCCCATAGGATCTCCCAGCAGCAGTTGCCAGCTGGATTTCACAGGGCTTGGCAGAGCCCTCTATTTCCCAAGCCGTTCTCACCATGATGTCATCTGGAAGACTCATCCTATCTTTCAAGATTAGATTGGAACATTCAACTTTAAGGAGCCACTTCTTATTAATAATAGCAGATCAAAACTAGATTGACAACAGGACAAATCTCAGCTTGCTATTGCATTGAGATTTTAAATTTCAGTCACACACTTGGAATGCATGGATCATTTCTTTATATTGCTTTTGCTTTCTCTCTGCATTTTGGCTTTATTCTCTTTTTTTACTTTTATCTTTTTTATATTAAGTTATGTTAGGATTTTTTATCTTGTTAGTGCAAAAAAACTAACATTTTGTTTTGCAAATATTTACAGACTAAAAATAAAAATTATTTCCTTTTCATACATTTATCTGTAGCAAAGAAGCCTCCAGCAGTTTACTCAGTTTTGCTACTATATCAAATCTATCTCAAATCTCCTGAAGGTTAGATAACATGTAACAGATATAAAGGTCTGGAGTAATATCACTAATCTCAAGGATACCATTTATGATTCATTCAATTGTTCCTTTAATTGTAGTATTTATCTCTGTAGTAAAGAAAAGACAAACATTCTGGTAACAGTTCCAACTGTCCTTATTAGATAAACAATCAAAATGGGAGCTGTAGGATACGTGGTACATGACCATGGACAATTAGGTGTTTTCTGGACCAATAAAATCTATTATGTGAGGACAGAAGTGTAACAGGAGACTGAAATCAGACTGAATCATATAACACATAATAACACTGGCAATTCAGCAAGTTTCTATTCTCTTAAAGGAATCAGAACCAAACAACAGAGAACAACATCATAGCAACTAAAAACAACTATCTAATCTGAGATATAAAGGGAGTTTTTCATAGTAGTCTTAACACAAGCTAGTATCCCATCTACTTCTAAAGCCATGATGATGAACCTGTGACACACGAAGGTCTCTCTGCCAGCACGCAAGCTGTCACCCAGCTGAGCTCCACGAAGCATGCATGGGTGCTTCCCGCCAGCCAGCTGATTTTCAAAATACTACAAAATACTATACAAGCTAAGAATATAACTATATATATCCAACAGGAACAGGAAGTTCCTCACAGGAGCAGATAGAGGTAAATCCTAGAGAGACAGGAAATGCATCACTGAATGGAGATGAATGCTAAAGAGGAATAAAGCTGCATACAAGGCTGACATAACACCTGTAACAGCATAGGCATTTGCTCTGACCCCCCTTGTCCCACACCAACACATACTCCGAGCCAAAGATACGTTACAGCATTTAATTAACAGACAGACAGGTCCTTGGCAGCAAACCAGCACAGACAAGCTTGGGCAGCAATTCAGCATAGATAAGCCATGGGAGCAATCCAGTCTGCTAAGCTCACAATAATGTTCTCCAACATTAATTCCTGCATTGACTTCTGCAAGAGGGGTGTGTGCACAAGCAGTCCTTTTATAGTCTGGAGAGGAGCCTAAGGACCACCACCTAAGTGCAATTACCTCCTGTAACTGTTCCTGGCGCCTATTAGCTCTTCAGTGCCGGACATCCAGGAACAACTCACTGCTGGTGTCCGGATCACTCTCCCTTGTCTCCTCCCCACTGGTCCAAGGCTCAGGTGCCTCCTGGTGGCCAACCAGCCTCTCTGCGCCCTGCTCGGAGTTGGAACCCTGTCCAGGGTCCTCCACATCCTCCAGAGCCAACTCATAGGGCCCCTCACTGTCAGAGTCTAGTGGCAGCTCCAACGGCACCTTCTGGGCCACAACAGCATGCAGGATGGGTAGGGGGAGCATGGGGGGTGCCCCCACGTTTTTTGGTCCCAGGAGGCTTCAGGGAGGCCTGCTAAGCCCAAAATGGGGCATGGAAGGTCGCATGCACAGGGGGGTGGGGCGCACATTGTATTATGAATATGGGCACACGCATGTGTGCTGTCATGCACTCCCTTTTGGCCCGCAAGTACAAAAAGGTTTGCCATCACTGTTCTAAGGTCCATCTCAGTTTCATTTAACCAGGTGCTACTTTACAGGATTAATACAAATATATTGGCAATGAACTTATCCTATTTTCCTATTTCATTTTAAATTTTCCTGTTTCATGGCAAAAAGTGGGAGATTGAAGTTTTAATGCTTCTTGCCAACCATATGTAATGTAAAATATAGAAAAATAATACACGTATTATTCAAAACTTTATGAGAATGCAATTGTTCCCTCAGCATAGCATCCAGGACCCCTATGCAAATTATGATCCACAATTTCAAATGATCAAAGGAATCAAACTTTTTTTTAAAAAAATCTGGGCAATGAAACTTACCAGTAAAAATAAAACAATAGCCACACTTGTTGAGCAACTGTCTATAATAGACAAAAGCAGTGGAGAAATTAACATGGGATCCAGACAGAGGATTAAATGAACATTTTGTTCCTAGACCAGTCAGCATGTCAAAAGAAATTGGAATGTCAACATGCTTAATGTAATGGGTTATTCCGTAAAAAGGAAACAATACAACATCAAATATATAACTCTGCTGACACTTTAAGTTGGAAATATTAAAATCCATGAAACCGTTATTTCTTAAGGCTGTTAATGTAATACATTATTAAATATATGCTGTGTAATTAGATGGCAGGTTGGGAAAATGATGCATCCATAGAGTAACAAGTAAGATAGCAAAACTGTCAGGCCTGCATTTATATTCCTTTTAGAATTTTGGCCTGCCACACTTTCTCTTATTTCATTATGCTGTTTCTTTAAGTATAGTCAATGGGAGGGGGGAATAGACAGGAGTGAGATTGTGGAATGTATTGTTTTCATTTGTTACTAGAAGCCAAGGTCATCCATTGTCTCCGGACTTTCACACCTGGCCGGAAGCAGCTAGGCGTGGATGCCAGCATGGAAGGAGAAGATTGGACCATGTGATGGATTGTGGGTGTGGGGACAAGATCATGAACTTTTAACTGGGTGGAATTCTAATGTCATTTTCAGTATTGGGATTAACACAGATGTACCTAAGATGTCTGTCTTATTAAATTGGAACAAAAAGGATCGTTTTGCCTTGGACTCTGATTTAATTCTGCATGATACTTGGAACGCTGACATTATCCCAATACTCCCTTCAAAATAAATCACCAGCACCATTCCCTCATTGGGGGGGGGGGCGGCTGGTGAGGTTTGCTGTTTCTCCAATGCTGAACCACCCCAGTCAGTGTAAAACATCAGTGAACAATTAGGAGAAAGCCTTTTGAGATAAGAAGCTGAGATGAGACGTTCCTCCGCAAATCTGCAAAGGTAAAGCAGTTTCGCTTTTAAAAATTTATTGCCGATGGCAAGAAGCCCAGCCTGTGGGGGATGCAAAGAAGTGGAATGGAGGTACTTATTCTCAACGCAGATCTGATGAATGGAGATTCCAGCCACCCTCATGCAGTCAGCTCCGATGGAGATCCCGGACCATTCCGGACAACTAAATCTGAGTGCATTCTACCCCTCCTTCCCCCCAGCCAAGGCTTGGGAAAAACCCTGGAGTGGAGATTTTGACTCTTTCCAAATGAGCCAATGCCCTGCAACTGAGTTGAAGACAGAATCCCTAGCAAGATGGGATTTTCAACCCAGCCAGCAAGAAGGGATTTGGCAAACATCCTCCACTTACCAGCCACCATTAAATTGGATTTTCTTCCCAGGGTGTGGATGGTTAAGATGCCAGTGGGCACCTCCAGGACCATCAATATGGGAAAGTCCCCCAAGTCAGCAGAGGGGCCCTGGGGCCAGAAATCCTCCAAGCCAGCAGAGAGGCCCTTGGCAAATAAACCCCCCTAACCAGCCATCATTGGGTGAACTGCAACCTGTGAATCAGGCACCCTTGGGATGGGTCTTAATCCCAGGTCATGGATGGAAGGGATTCCAATTGGTACTTGCCCTTCCTCAGCAGATGGCACCATGGCAGACAACTGGGCAGTGGCCAACTGAGGGATTGACCTCCCCACCGGTTCCAGTCTCCCCAGCAACGCCCCAAAAGGTTCTTGCCCAACCTTCCTACAGAGAAAGGTTCTCAGCAATGGAAGAAGGGATTACCAAGGGGTTAGCTACAGAATGGATGATGGAAAATTGTGATGAGGCAGTTCCTAAGTTTAGAGATGTAACTAGGTCCCTTTCCTCGTGGGGCCCAACAAAATGCCACCTTTGCTGTCAACTTTGCCACAAAGCGTCAGAGTGCTTGGCTCCAGCCCCATTGCCACAAATATGCATACCAACCGCGGAAAAGAGAAGGCCCCAGATGCCACCACAAAAGAGTCATCTGGCCCAACAACCTCTAGAAGAGGATCCCCAACTTAAGGTGATGAAGAGTCCTACCAAGGGAGAGGCCTCAGAGGAGGAAAAGGGCAACCAACCTCTGGAAGAGGATCCCCAACTTAAGGTGACGAAAAGTCCTACCAAAGGGGAGGCCTCGGAGGAAGGAAAAAGCAAACACGCTCTGGAAGAGGGTCCTCAACTTAAGGTGACAAAGAGTCCTACCAAGGGGGAGGCCTCAGAGGAGGAAATTGCTGAAGATGACCCAATGGTGAATGCACCCATCTGCCCCTTCACCTTCCAAGTCAACCTCCAAGTGCCTAAGACGGGGTTGGAGGGGGAAGTTGAAGCAGTTGTGAGCACCAGTTGCACTCGATGCTTAATCAGCACATCGATTGTCAAGCAACTAGGCATAAGCACAAGACCTCTAGCCTGTCCCATTCGGGCTGAACAGGTAGATGAATGCTAATTGGAGGGGCCCAACCCACGCTAGTAACTGAACTGGTGAAGTTACAAGTGGGCCGCCACTGTGAGCTTCTCAGATTCATTGTTGCTCCAGAGATGCCGGAGAAAATATTTTGGGGGCTTGCATGGCTTGACAAGTGGAAACCTATGATAAAGTGGGAAGAGGATGGTAGGAAATTGATGATTGTGGATGAGCCAATACCACCGATGGAGGAAAAGGGCCAGCCAGGGATGATTTAATCCAAGAGCCCAGAACCTGCAGCAGAGACAAAAACTCCAGCTGTCCAACAAGAACCCAAAAACTTGTTGGGGGATGTTTTGTCGAGAAAACCGCAGCATGATAGTAATGGAAGCCAGGATAAGCTGATGACAGCTATGAGATTGGCGCTCCCAAAAGACCAGTCTGGACTGCTACAACGAGTGGCCAGCCCTAACAGACCATGGGAAGAGGTCGCAATGGACTTCATTGGGCAGCTGCCAGACAGCAGTGGAAACAGAGTAATCTGGACAGTTATGGACTTGGTTTCGAAGCAGGCGCACTTCATCGCTTGCTCAGAGTTGTCGTCTGCAAAGAAATTAGTGAAAATGTTTGTGAAACACATTTATCGCCTGCATGGATTGCCCAAGAGGATCATTTCAGACCGTGGAGTCCAGTTCACAGCCAAGTTCTGGAGCCAGGTCCTGAGATCCATGTGGTCCACACAAGAACTGAGTTCAGAGGTTCATCCCAGCATGGACTGTGCAGCAGAGAGCGCCAATGCGTTGGTGGAACAATACATCTGGTGTTTTGTGGACTATCAGCAAAACAACTGGTCAGACTTGCTACCCTTCGCCGAAGTGGCGTACAACAATGCAAGTCACACAGGGGTGGGTTTCTCGCCCCGTTCCAACCGGTTCGGTTGGAACGAGGCCGGCGGTGTCCTCGCGCATGCGCGCAGCGCACGCATGCATACTAGCATCTGTGTGATGCTCCAGCTGCTCCTGGAGGATCGCGCAGGCGCTGTATGCGTCCTGCGCATGCGTGGAAGCGCAGAATTTGGCAAAACCGGGTAAGGAGCGGGTGCGGGCGCGCGCAGGCGCGCGGGCGCGAGGGGGGGGCTTTGCCGTTCCCGGAAGTTACTTACTTCCGGGTTCGGTGACCAACCGGATCGCAGGGACCGCCGCGAACCGGTTGAAACCCACCCCTGAAGTCACAGCAGCACTGGATTTACTCCCTTCCAGATTACCAGTGGCATGGAATTTGCTCCCATGCCTGAGCTGCCTAGAGAACCTCCCTCCTCCATGTCTTTGAATGAATGGATGGACATACTAAAGAAAGGTTGGGAGTATACGAAGAAGGCTCTAGCAGATGCAGCAGAAGCCTACCAGAAGCAAGCTGCGAAACAGCGCTTGCTCCAAAACCCCTTCCTTGTGGGGGACAAAGTTTTTGTGTCTACCAAATACTTAAGATTAGAAATGCCTAGCAAGGAATTTCATCCAAAATTTCTAGGTCCATTCCCAATAGTGAAGATAGTTAACCCATTTACAGTTCAGCTCAGTCTACCCAGAAGTCTAGGGAAATTTGGCCCAGAATTTCATTGTAGCTTGTTGAAACAAGTAAATGGGTCTAGCATAAGAGCATCCACCCAAACTCTCCTCCTTTAGAGATAGAAGGGGAAACACCATCTATAGTGATAGGAGGGGAACCACAATCGGAAGTGGAAAAGATTGTAGACTCTAGGTTGAATAGGGGTCGCTTGCAGTATTTAGTGCGATGGAAGAGCTACCCTTTGTCTGAAGCCACTTGGGTGAAAAGCTAGAACTTAAAAGTGGAAACGTTATTAGAACAATTCCACGAGAAGTTTCCCGATAAGCCAAAGGGTCCCCTAGGGGTGGAAGTAGGTGGTTAACTTTTTATATGTTAACTTTTATGTTGTTCTCTTTTCAAGAAACGTTTTTCTTCTGAGGAGAGGCCGCCTGTCAGGCCTGCATTTATATTCCTTTTAGAATTTTGGCCTGCCACACTTTCTCTTATTTCATTATGCTGTTTCTTTAAGTATAGTCAATGGGAGGGGGGATTAGAAGGAGTAGAATTGTGGAATGTATTGTTTTCATTCTTTGCTAGAAGTCAAGGTCATCCTTTGTCTCCACACTTTCACACCTGACCAGAAGAAGCTGGGCATGGACGCCAGCATGGAAGGAGAAGATTGGACCATGTGATGGACTGTGGATGTGGAGACAAGATCATGAACTTTTAACTGGGCGGGATTCTGATGTAACTTCCAGAGTTGGAATCCCCATAGCTATGTGCCTAAGATGTCTGCTTTATTAAATTGGAACTTTAAGCATAGTTTTGCCTTCGATTCTGATTTGATTCTACATGGTATTTGGAACGCTTACATCATCCCAACTCTCTAATACCAGCTTGTAATATGCTACTATGACTGAGGTTCTGCTTCACAAGCACAATTATCAGCTTCCCGTGAAAATTATGGGCTAATGTGATAAAAATGACTAAGTGCATGCTTACACACTAATCATATGTAGATTCAGACTGTTTTTATACATTATATCACTTCTATAAACAGTTATTTATGGACTTTAATCTCACTTTCTCTACCTCATATATGTAAGATCTTAAATCTTCGTGAAACAAAACAATCTTTTCTTCTATGAAAACTTTTTTTTGAATAATTTGATGCTCCTCCTCGGTTTCAGGGCTAAAACCTATTTTTAGATAAATCTACTTTCTTGGCAGAAATCATTTATTGTAAAGTCACAATGCCTTGAATCTAAACTGAGATCCCCCACTAATCTAAATTTTGATTAACAAACCTGAGAAACATTACAAACTTGAAAACAATCAAATAATAGTGCTCAATGAAACAAATGAGCCCCTTTATTCCTTTTTATGTTGCCCTGCTCATGTTATACAGTGGACCTTCTGAAGAATGTCTTATAAGCAGAATGAGCCTTTTGAACTCAAGTAACTCAGCCTAGGCAAAAAGCCAAGCAGACACCTCAGAGGTTACTAGCGTTCAGTGTATAAGAATAGCAACTTGTTTGTTTTGTTTGAAATTTGAAAAAAAAATACAAATTGCTGAGATTAAAATTCTTCAATAAAGAATTACTAACTGAATCGGTTCATAATATTTAACATTAACATGATAGTGGATGAAATTACCCTGTTAGTGTCAAATTCAGAAAGAGCTGGTATTGGATTTAAAGTGACAGGGATATTTTTAAAAAGGGACAAACAAAAGGGAAAGTGTTCTCCTGATTAATTAGACATTTTCTTTAGCATTTAGATCAGGATTTCTAAGTTTGGAAAAACGCACTAAGAAAGGAAAATAACAACATAACAGCATCACATCTGAGCTATGTATTAGTATTGTTTGGATTATACTGTAAATATAGTGGTTACGTACACTCTGCAAGCTTTCTGGGTTATCAGATCAACAAGATTTTGTAAGCTGGAAATGAGAAGGATATTCAAACATAAAGCTAGAAAATGTATATATATATTTCAACTGGCAGGTTCTATTTGTTATTAACTTTGGATTTATGCCAAGGCTATTATAACTATCTACTTTCTCCATCCAAGGCAAGATATGTGACAAATACAGTTAAGAACAAAGAGCAAGTTCTCTTTCTTTCTCTGGTCCCTTATCGCATTTTAATTTTTAATAGAGGTAGCTATTCAAAATAAACAAATTTATCTATCTCTCATTATTAACATCAGTGTCCCTGTAGTGCCCAAAGTAGAGAAAACAGAAGGGCTAGTGTGTCTTACTTCTGATATTTATTACTTCTGCTATATTGCAGTGTAAGTGTTTGATGCCTATTTAATAACCAGTCATTGTCATTACAAGAAAACATTTTACAAATAATCATGTGGCTCACATTCATGCAAATTTTATTAGCATGTATTGCACCATTAGATAAAGATAGATGAAAAGAGTAAAGGTTCCAGTGAAATGCATGGAGATTCAGAAGCTATTAAAAGTTCATCTAAAATGTATATATTATCAGAAATCATACAATTACTACAGGAGTTCCATTGAGACCATGTTATCATATGTATCAAACCATTTTAGGCAAATTGTCCAAAAAGAAGTAAGGTTAAGGCCAAAAAAGGGACGCGGGGTGAGAACAATCTCAGTACACCTAGATTTGGATTACCCTTCCATAAAGCAAATTCTGCAGATGTAATGTTGCCCCTGGAAACATTACATTATTACTTTACTGGGCTGCCTACTTCCTGCTCCTTTCCTCTGATTTTACTTTATTTTTATTTTTTTGAGGGGGGGAGTCAGAACTTGGGGAATATGATGGCAGCTGCACAATTAGAACTGGAGGAGGGAAGGGGAAGTTGAAAGGAGCAATGTAGAACATGCCACATTATTTTAACTACCTCTGTAGGAGGTATTATATCAACTAAAAGCATAGTAAAATGAATATCTTATTTAATATAACATATCTGGCTGGCTGATGCAAATCTAGAGAATAAGCCCTTTCTCTTAATAGAGGCAAAACAAGCCTCTTTGTGAACTAAGTCTCTGTGGAAATGGAGAAATTAGGCAAGAATCAGTATTTGGACTTACTTAAGTGGCAAGGCACCCGCAGGGTCATTGGAGAGTGAAGCTGACTACCACTCAACACGCTGCCCAGCTTGTTCGCCCGCCTGGCTTTTCTGCCTCCCTACCAGGTCCAGAAAAGCGGCACAAAGAGCACCCGAAATGCACCACTTCAGTGCCCACCAGTTTCTCGTGCCAAGGCTGCCACCTGCCCAACTTCTTCGCCCACTACCTTTACAACCAGCTAAAGGGCGAGCCATTCCGAGTTTCCAAGCGGCGACTCTCCAGTGGCCGCATCCTCCCCAGCAGCATCCCCGAGGGCTCCCTCTTCTTCTAGCACTCCCTCCTCTTCTTCCAACCGGGCAAAGTGGACCTACTTCTTCGCGCCCCCTGCTGCCATATGTCTACTACATCCGAGGGCCGCCTGTACAGAGCTGGGCAGGGGATACGTGACCAACTAATCCCGGAGTCAGCAGCATATTGACAGGCAAAAGGAGTGCCTTAAGACCACATTTCCCAGAAAGCACTGGAAACCAGATGTTTATAGTGCAGAAGCTGTTATTGCAAAACACCTCCCTTTCCACACCGAGGTTGGCGAATGCTCCCGTTGGCTAACATCAGGTGAATTAATTCCCCTCTCCGGTTATTAACTCTAGGCCCTATAGGTCTTAGACGACCCCTGTGAAAGGGTTGTTCGACACCCAAAGGGGTCGCGAGCCACAGGTTGAGAATCGCTGCTCTAGGGCCTAGAGTCAATAACCGGAGAGGAGGAAGGAGGATCCACGTCGCGATGTTACAACGTGCGATATTCCGAGACTGCCATTGACACTTTTGCCTCTGGAGGATCCATTGAGACCTAAACCGTCCCGTAGAGATGGTGATCAGGAAAACAAAGCCTTGCTGGTCTCAGGGATATCGCAAAATCCCTGATAGACCCAAGGGAAGTGCTTCAAGCCAGCGGTAAACAAGCAGCCCCTAGGCTGATGAAATCGGGACTCTCTGGAAGGAAGGAAGTGAAAAGAGAAAGTGAGTCCATTTGGTGAGATATTTTTTTCTCTTTTGCTAAAGACTGCCCAAAGAAATGTTTCTTTAAAGCCAAATTAGATCCTTAAACAAAAGAACTGAGCGGCGAAAAATCCTAAATGGATCGCTGTGGAAAGTTTTTTTTCCTTTGTAACTATTTTTTGTGGATTGAAGTGCTCATAACATTCTTCATCTCCCCTCTTAAAGTGAACGGATTGATTTTTTTTCTTTCTGCTTCTTGTTGCTGTATTTTTTGACTTCTGAATTAAAACCTTCCTTTTTAATTTAACAATTCTTCCTGCTACTTGTTATTAAACCACACTAAAATAAATATAAAGAACTTTGTTCCCTATAGAAGGTGAAAATTAAGTGCCACTCTCTCTTCTTTCTTCATTTGACTTCACTAACTTTGTACTTGAAGGGTTTGCAACTTGTTTACAGAAACTGATAAAGAACCAAGGGCATGAATTGTTTTCACAGGTGCCTCTGAGAATTATTTTGGCAGGGAAAGAAAGAAAGGGGGGGAACAGAACCCTTCCCCTTTGAAGAGCATAAAAGAACTTATGTTCAAGTCAATTTAAAGTAAAAAATAAGAGAGGTCTGGAAGGTGTTGTGGCCCAGCAGGAGCCTTTGGAGCTGCAAACAGACTCCGACAGTGAGGGGCCTTATGAGTCGGCTCTGGAAGAGGTGGAGGACCCTGAACAGGGTTCCGACTCCGAGCAGGCACAGAGAGGCTGGTTGGCCACCAGGAGGTGCCTGAGGCATGGAGCAGTGGTGAGAGCCAAAGGGAGTGTGCTCATGATGTCAGGCCTTGGAGTAGTGATGAGGAGACAAGAGAGGTGGTCCTGGATGCCTGGCAATGCAGGACAGATCGACGGAGAAAACAGCTACACAGTTACAAAAAATAATTGAACCCAGCTGGTTGTAATTAGGCTCCTCTCAAGATTGTATTTAAGGAGAGACTCTGGGAGGAGTCTGGTTTGCAGATTCAACTTCATTCTTAACACTGTTATCTGTCTCTGTCGAAGTCTGAGTTGCTGCCAACGTTCTTATCTGTTTGTTATGCTTGGGCTTTTAGCCACCGAGATTTATGTTTCCTGCTAATAAAGTGCTGTGGAATCCCAGTTAAGCTTGTCTCAGCATTTGTTACTAGACGGAGGAGGGGGTCAGAACAGAAGGCTAGAGTAGCAATCGCTATTAGTTTTTTTCTTTTTCTTTCTCTCTTCTGTTTTGGAAACATGGATCAATACTTAGATGAGGAAACCTTAAAAATCCAAAATATCTTGGCTGAAATTCAAAATCTATTGGAAGGATATGGGAGAATTGAGAAGAAGTTGGAAAGACTAGTCTTCCTCACAGCAAAAGATGATGGGGTTGGAGCCCCAAAAATTAAAGGGGAGAATGAAGATATAGAAGATAAAGATAAGACAATAGATGAATTTATTAATGGAGCAAATGTGGGTGAAAGTGGAAAGAAGGGAATATAGAAAAGGGAATTCAACGAATTGGAGCTCTACCCCAGATTCCAGGACACAGAAGAAGAAAAATACTAATGATGATAGACATAAGAAGAGAATTTTTTTCAGAAGCAAGATTGACAACCAAAGACAAGTTAATTTTAGTAGCAACTAGTGGGCAACGAGATTATCTGAGAGACCCTTCAAGCAACAAAGTACAGAGAGAAGCCTATAAAAACCTTACAAAGGAGATAAAAAGAAGATTGACACCACAATTGGCAAGAGAGATAAGACTGTTTTGTTATTGAAAAGATACAGGTTGACAATGAAAGTTGATAATAAAAAATCAGTTGATTTTGGTGATTAATAAGTAGGAATTTTGTAACTCTTAGATTGTTTTGGATTGTTATTAAATGTTTACTTGCTAACAATTAACTAACCATAAATAATAATAATTAAATGATAATGGATACAGCATAATGATATATACATGTATTGGCAATTTAGAAAAAAAAATTTGGATATAAATTGTAAATTGTGACTTGGGAAAAAAGATCTATAAATTTTATTAACAAATTTTCATTTAGATCTTGTTATAAAGGTGTAAGGTTTTTTGGGGGGGCTCTGATGAGAGGAAATAGGGCATAAATAGTAATGATTTTTAGCCAATTATAATAACAACAAGGAAATGTTAATGAACATTGTTTAACAATATATACTTGCTATGGTATTGGCAAAAGTAACTTGGATATAAATCCTAAACAGTAAGTTCAAAGTGTGGAGAGAAATTTATAAAAACCTTATAAAAGAGATAAAAAGAAGACTTACACCACAACTGGCAAGAGAGATGAGATTTTTTGTTACTGGAAAGATACAGGTTGATAATGAAAGTTGATAATAAAAAAAATCAGTTGATTTTGGTGACTAATAAGTAGGAATTCTGTTACTCTTGGATTGTTTTAGATTGTTATCAAATATTTAATGTGATGAGGTTCAGAGGGAATTGGTCCCGGACACCCGGCAGAGAGGGGCGGATAAATGCCGGCAGCAATTAAGGAGACAAAGGAGATAATTGGACCCAGGTAGTTGTGATTAGGTCTCTCCCAAGAGATTATATAAGGAGAGACTTTGGGATGAGGCTGTTTGGAGGATTCAACTAATATACTAACGCTGGAGAAGCTCTTGTTGTGTTTCTTATCTTGGAAGTCTGGGTTACTGCCAAGTCTTGTCGGCGTGTTAATTTACTGTGAATAAATTGTCTAACAGTAATCTTGTGTTGGCGTGCTTCACCGTATGGAGGGGGTCAGAACAACATGCTATGGTATTGGCAAAAGTAATTTGGATATAAATTTTAATCAGTAAGTTGGAAAAAAAGGGGGAAAAGGCTTAGAAACTTTATTAATTGACTTTTACTTAAAAGATGTTATAAAGGTGTAATGTTATTGGAGGATTTTTTGAAATAGTTAATCAATGCCATTATGTGGTTGTGTCTTTAAGTATGAATGATTTGAGGTAAAAGCAGGTTCAAATAATTGTAGTCAAATGAGAATTGTGGTACATTGATAGTAAGATATACAAAGATTTTTGATTTAAAGTGTATAAGCTAATATGAACTATAAGTAATGACTGTGGAAAAAATGCACAAAAGTTATCTGTAACCAATCAACACGCTTTCTACAAGATGTAATGAAGGATGATTCTTTTTTGTGTTTTTGTTCAATTAAAATAAAATAAAAATTAAAAAAAAAAGTAACCAGAGAGGGGAATCTATTTGCCTGATGTTAGCCAACGGGAGCATTCTGAAAATTAACTAGTAGTCGAAGACATTGTGGAAATTATTTAATTTCACAACATATAGAAAGCTATAGCTATAGTTTCAAGTGGGAAACTGACAGCACACTGCACTCCTTACTAGCACTGATGATGTTGCATAGTTTGGATAATAAATGTGTGCAAGAAAACAAGTGAGCTCAGAGATCACCAAAGACCCCTCATGTTAGTCCTGAGCTACCAGTGATGTGCAGTCACTAGAGGCAGGGGAGGCGGGGCCTCACCAGTCTCCTGAGGAAAAGGAAACTATTTTTAAAATAATTAAAAAGGCCAAGGTAGTTGCTCCCAGACTCTACGTCACAGTGACTCTTAGTGCAGTTAGTAGGAGGAGGCTAGAGAACTATGGGCCTCCTTTGAATAAGGAATTTTTCACCTTTTAAGAATTAACCAAGGGTTAAAAAGCAAAAATTCCATATTAAATGAGGCACGTGATTCTCCCGCCTCTTCCTATAGAGGGTACTTTGTTTAGAGCCTATTTTAAAACATTTAAGCAGAGTCATCCACGTGGCGACTCTAGCAGCAACTAGCCTAGCCTGCCTGGCCCTGGCTAGACCAAATCTAGCATTTTTGACGCAGCTGGAAGGTATGTGGGTCAGAGGGAGGGGGCAGGGGGGGGAGGAATTCAATTTATTTTCTAATGTAAGTAATTGTAATTTGTTTTTATTATGTGCATGTGTGTGTGTGTGTGTGTGTGTGTGTGTGTGTGTGTGTGTGTGTGTGTGGTTTTTTTTTTTACCTGCTTTTGCTGGCGCGCAGGCTGGCACATTTATTTTTATTTTTCATTTTTTATTTTTCATTTTCATTTTATTTTTTAAAGCCATGCCACCTCGGCGTGCCATAGAGCAAAACATGTTCTGGTTTGTGGCCGGGCGGCATGCACTTTAAAGTGCAAGCGTGCCACCCGGCCACAAACCAGGACGTTTCGCTGAATGGCCGGCCGGCCCAGAAGGCATGACGGCACTTTATAGCTCGGCTGCCATTCAGTGAAACATGTTTTGCTGAATGGCAGCCGAGCCCTGCCGGCACTCTAAAGTGCCGGCATGCCTTTAAAGTGCCGGCTTGCCTTCTGGGCCAGCCGGCACGAAGGCATGCTGGCACTTTAGAGTGCCGACTTGCCTTCTGGGCTGGCTGGCATGAAGTCATGCCGGCACTTCAAAGGCATGCTGGCATTTTAGAGCTCGGCCGCCATTCAGCAAAACATGTTTCGCTAAATGGCGGCCGAGCCCTGCCTGCCAGCACTCTAAAGTGCCGGCATGCCTTTAAAGTGCCGGCTTGCCTTCCGGGCCGGCCGGTGCGGATGGCAAGCCGGCACTTTAAAGGAATGCCGGCACTTTAGAGCTCGGCCGCCATTCAGCTAAACATGTTTCGCTGAATGGCGGCCGAGCCCTGCCGGCACTCTAAAACGCTGATTGTATTCCTCCTTTGCTAGAGTCCCCAAGCAGTAGCAGACGCTCCAGGAGCGATTGTGGGGAGGCTGCAAGGTCTGGGTGACCCTCGCTCCCCAACTTCTTCCCCGGCGATCCCGAAGGTACTCTGCACGCACTCAGGAGCCCGTCGCCTCCGTCCATCGGCGGCTCGGCGCTCCTCTGGCTGATGTGGCTCAATCGGTACTTGTTCGGTGCTGCCTTACAAATATTTACTTCCCTCCCATCCAGCCCCCCCCAACCCTCCCAACCTCCCCCCAATCTCCCCCCCCAAACTTCCCAGAACCAATACAGGGTATAAATCTTTAACAAAAACATTCTAAAATAAACTTTAAAAAAAGTTAATATCATCTAGGCTAGCTCTAAACAGATTATATCATTCCTTGTTTCTTCAGTCATAAGCTATCTGAAATTTCTTAGTCCCATATTTATTTTGAGTATAGTCAATCCATCTTCTCCACTCCAGTTTATATCTCTTGTTTGAATGGTCCTTGAGATATGCTGATATTTTAGCCATCTCAGCTAGGTTTGTTACTTTCAATGTCCATTCTTGAACAAGAATGGCAAGTCTTCCTTCTTCCAGTATTGCGCCACCAACAATCTAGCAGCAGTTACTTTTTACAAGTCCACCATATATGAAAGTAAGTAGCATCAGCACAGTCACATCTCCAGCATTTAGGCTGTAAATTCGGATACATGGAGGCCAGTTTTTTAGGATCTAAATGCCATCTATAAAACATCTTATAAAAGTTTTCTCTCAAATTTTGGGCTTGTGTAAACTTTACATTTCTTACCCAGATCTTTTCCCATGTATCCAACATTATTGGTTCTTCAAAATTTTGGGCCCACTTTATCATACAGTCTTTAACTAATTCTGTTTCTGAATCCATTTCTATGAATGCATTATATAGTCTCTTTATATGCATTGAACTTTGATTTCTGATTTGTTTTAGTAAGTTATCCTCGTCTTGCATAAAACCGATTTTTTATCTCTTTTCCATCTGCCCTGTAACTGCCCATACTGAAACCATGTTTGAATTACCTTTTCCTCTTTTAGTACATTCAAGGGTTTTAATTGTAGTACACCTCTTTCTAAGGTAAGAAGCTGTCTGTATGTAATTACATCCTGTTTTTGTGCTATATTTATGTTTTCTATTGCGTGTCTAGGAATTGCCCACATGGGTATCTTGTCATTTAGTTTGTATTGATATTTTTTCCAGACCCGCAGTATTCCTTAAAATATGACTTTTAAAGTTCTTATCTATGTTTTTGTCTTATAGCAAGTAAGCATGCTAACCATATACCAAATCATGCCCTTCGATATTAAGTATTCTATCATCTGTTAAATTAATCCAATCACTAATTTCCGATAAAACTACTGCTTCATAATATAGTTTTAAATTGGATAATTTCAAACCTGCTCTCTCACGCACATCTTGCATCTTATTTTTAGTTTTATTCTTGGCTTCTTCTCTGCCCAAACAAATTTATTAATGCCCTTCTGCCATTCTAGCAAATTCGCATATTTTTAAAGTATTGGTATCATTTGAAAAAGAAATAAAAATTTAGGTAGAATATTCATTTTCACTGCTGCTATTCTTCCCAGCAGAGATAATTGTAATTTCTCCCAATTTTTCATCTCTGTCTGTATGCTGCACCATAATGATTCATAATTATACTTATATAGCTTCACATTTGACGTTGAAATATAGACTCCTAAATATTTGACCTTTATAACAATTTCACATCCTGTCATTCCTTCTAATTTTTCCCTTTGTTTAGTGTTCATATTTGTAACTAGCATCTTTGTTTTCCCTAAATTTATTTTAAATCCGGACACTGGGCTATATTGATTAATCATATTCATTAAAACCTTATTAGATTCCTGTGGCTGGGTTAATGTTATAACCAAATCATCCGTGAAAGCACGTACTCTATATTCTTGATGCCTAATCTTGATTCCCTGTAAATCATCTGAACCCCGTATTTTGTTCAACAAGAGTTCCAGAGTTATGATAAACAGTAATGGGGATAAGGGACAACCCTGTCTTGTACCTTTCTCGATTTTAAATGGATCTGTTAAGCTTCCATTGACTATGATTTGAGCTGTTTGTTCCTGATATATTGCTTTAATTGATTGTAAAAAATGCTCTCCTATTTGCATTATTTTCAATAAAAATTGCCAATTCACTTGATCAAAAGCTTTCTCGGCATCTAGAAATATAAGCGCAGCAGGGATTTGGTTATTCTTTCCCAGATATTCCAGTATATTAAAAATTTGTCTTACATTACTTCTCATTTGTCTCCCTTGTATAAAACCTGTTTGATCATTATGAATCAATTGCTGAATAACCAACATTAACCTATTTGCTAGTATTTTAGTAAAATTTTTATAATCTATATTAAGTAATGATATAGGTCTATAATTTTTTTGGTTGACTAAGATCTTGATCCGCTTTTGGTATAAGGAATATAAAGGCTGTCTTCCAAGATGGGGGTACCTTCCCTTCCATTTGGATCTTATTGAATAGTTCCTTGAGAGGTTCTACCATTTCTAATTGTAAATTTTTGTAATAAGCCGATGTCAGGCTTTCCCTACCTTTAGCTGTTTAATTACCTGAGAATTTCCCCCGAAGTTATTGGTTGATTCAATCTCTCCCTCTGCTCCTCTTTAACTATAGGTATTTTTTCTTTATCCAGGTATCTATCTATATCTAAACCTTGTATTTTGTCATTCATGTACAATCCTGTGAAAAATTCACGAAAAAACTTTTGAATCTCATCCTATTGATACACTTCCTTCCCTTTATAATGTAATTTCGATGTATTGCAAGATTTCTGTTTTTTCCTAATCAGATATGCTAACCATCTACCAGATTTATTTGCGTTACAAAAAGTGTTATGGTTTTGCATATAGCAAGTTAGTAGCCACCTGGTCTGACATCAGCATATTAAATTGCTCTCTTAATAAAGTAATTGCTTCTTTAATCTTCTTGTCTCCTGGTTTTAGTATTAGTTCCTGTTTTCTCTTCCTGATTTCTTCTTCTAGTTCAATTCTCTTTTCCCCCTGTTTACATCTATGTAACCTATTTAAATTTATTAGAACTCCTCTCATATATGCTTTACTTGCGTCCCATACTATTTCCATAGATGTACCCTTATTCATTTTAAAAAAATATTCTCTTAACAATTTTTTACATTCATTAATATTTTTCTCATATCTAAATAAGTTTTCATTCAGTCTCCAAGTCCTTCTTGCTTGCGTCCCAAATTCCAACTCCATCCAAACTGGATTATGATCTGATAAGGCTCTGGAACATATCTTCATCTTCTTTACCCTAGAAAGCAAATCATTGGTTGTTAGTATAAAGTCAATCCTAGAAAAGCATTGGTGTCTATCGGAAAAAAAATGTAAAGTCATATTCTTCTGCATTCCTTTCTCGCCAGATGTCTCTCAGTTCAAAATCATCCATCATATTGAAAAAGGACTTAGGTAATTTCGCTCGCATTTGGATATTTTGCCGGAGACCTTTCTTGTCTTTCTTGGTATCCATAACACCGTTCCAGTCACCCAATAATATGCAAGATCTATAGTCCCAATGTACTAACTTAGTAAGGAAATTTTTATAAAATTTATCTTGTTGTTGATTGGGAGCATATATTCCCATTAGAAGTATCTTTTTCCCTTCTAATACCAGTTCTATTGCAATATATCTTCCTTGAGAGTCTGCTTCAATTAATTCAGCTTTCATGTCCTTTCTTAAGTAAATAACTATACCATTTTTCTTTTCAGGAGCAGAAGCTATAAAGTGTTGTCCAAGTCTTGTATTGATCAAGTATTTCTGGTCAGTTAATCTAATATGAGTCTCTTGCAGGCAAATTATGTCATTCTTAAATTGTTTCAGATAGTGATTTATTTTCTTCCTTTTCTGTGGGGAATTTAAACCATTAACGTTCCAGGTTAAGAACTTAGTTGTCATCTTTAGCTCCCTGAAGCTTTTAAAGAGTCCTCTGGAAAACCTGAAGTTTTGGCCTGGCTCCACCCACTGCTTCTGAACTAAGACCTGTGGCTTCTTGGACGGTAACATGTGTTTGTTGTGAAGCTTGCTGCTTTTTAAGCTCTTGTTCCATTCACCTGGTGATCACGCGGGTTTGTCTTTGCTCCTTGGCTCCTTGTAGCTCTGAAAGAGGAAGTTGGTCCAGCCTTGATGGTCCTTGGGTGGCTTGCTCTCTATCCTGTCCTTCTTATTCTCTTTCTCTGGGTCCAGGAGGGGTGGGATATCCAGCCTTCAATATATTATTGTAAAAATCTCGAGCCTTCCATACTGAGTTAAGACGATATCTTTGCCCTTGGTAGGTAACTGCAAGTCCGGCTGGAGCCTCCCATCTGAACTATAGCTGACGATTTTTGAGTTCATCGACTAAGAAGGCATAGTCTTTTCTCGATCTCAACATTTTAGGTGATATTTCCTTCAAAACAGTCACCTCCTGACCCCCATTTGAAGCTTAGTTTTGTAAAACTCTTGCAATATCAAATTCCTCATATCTCTCGTAGCAAAATACACTACAATGTCTCTTGAGAGTTGCTTTTGTCTGGCAAGCCAGGAGTTAATACAATATATCTTGTCAATTTGCCATTCAAAATTCCCTCCTGGCCTTCCCATCAATTGATCAAAGGCTTCTGAGAAGATCTGCTTCAAATTTTCTTGATTTTTCTCTTGAAGTGCTCTTATCCTTAAGGCAAATTCCATCTGTCTATACTGCAACATTATAATTTCATTGTCTGCATTGCCAACCTTTTGTTGAACCACATGTATTTTCATTACCAGATTAATATTAGAATCACTAAGATCTTCTAATCTATCTTCAATTCCCGAGACATAAGCCGATAGGCACTTAAAAGCCTCAAGAATATCATCTCTAATTTGCTGGTTCCGAGTCTGAACCAAATCCATTAGCTCTTCTGGCAATTCTTTATGAGCAGCAGATATCTCTTCATTTATTGTAATTTCCATCGCAGCTGCATGATTTTTTAAAGCTTCGGCTAAGGCCATGCTTAATTCTTTTTGCAAAATTTTTCGGGTCAAAGGCTCCCCTGCAGGGGTAGGGGGGGGGAGTAGTGACTGTGATTTAGTTCCAGGAGCAGGCGAATTTCCAGCGCTTTTAGACGCATTAGGGGGGGATTTTTGCTGCTTAGAATCTTCTACACCCAATTAGTAAATCCAGGCAAGCTGCTTATCCAGCAATTACTATTTAGTTTGGTAATAAATCACTTCTGTTTTAGTGATCTTTAAATGTTCTGAGCTTTGTAGAAATTGTCGTCAGAGCCTGACCCCTCCTACAGAGCTGTTTGGCACCATTTTCTGTGTATTTCTAGCAAGTAAATTGTCAGAAGGAATTCTTTAAAAAAATGCAGTTAAAGATTTATGCATACAATTAGAAGTTCACCAGTATTAGTTCTGCCCGCTTTGAAATCAGTAATAAATCAGTCTTTGAGCTGAGGGTGGATGTGTGCCTTTGTTCTGCAAAAAAGGCAGAAGAGGTCCTTGACGCGGAGAAATCACTATGTTGCCGGGCAGCTCCCACTTCCCATCCCAGATTTATGTTCTGGGGAGGTTAATTGGAGTGCTGCCCAAACATAGCTTGCTCGCCTTCTTCTCCTTGGCCCAGAGAAGAGGTAATCAAACTGCCAAACAGTTGATGGATACTGTTTAGACAGTTTAACGCAGCCAAGAATCTGGAGCTGTTAAAAATAACACCCTCAAACCCCGCCCAACCGGAAGTCCCCTTTATCCAAATTCTTGATGTTATTTCCATAGAAGATTTTGATTCCTTTAATGTTCAATATTTTTCCTCAGTTTATGATAATAGTGGCACATTTGTCCAGTCCCAGCTCCATTACAATATATTATATGTATATATTCGGGATGGTGAACCTATGCACGCACTGGCCAGCTGAGTTCAACCTTTTTTGAAGCCATTTTTTACCCTCCCCAGGCTCCAGAGGCTTTATAGGAGCCTGGGGAGGGTAAAAAGAGCCCCCCGGCCTCCGGAGGCCCTCCGGAGGCTTCAGGAGCTTCTCTGAAGCCCCCAGAGTGCAAAAAATCGCCCCTACCTATGAGCAAACTGGAAGTTCAGGAACAGACTTCCGGTTTGCTCATAGGGCCATTTTTAGTCCTCCAGAGAGCAAAAAAGACCCTACGAGCAAACCAGAAGTTCTGGTTTGCTCATAGGGTTGTTTTTTGCCCTTTGGAGGCTTCAGGGAAGCCTCCCGAAGGTCCCTGAAGCCTCCGGAGGGCCTCCGGGAGGGCTGTTTTTGCCCTCCTTAGGCACCTATAAAGCCTCTGGAGCCTGGGGAGGGTGAAAAAAGCATGCAAAAAATGTGGAAGCACTTCTCATGTACGCATGGACACTGTGGCGGTCGCACATTGCATTATGGGTGCAGCACGCGCACGCATGACCCCCCTGCACTCCCCCCTTATGGCATGTGAGCCAAAAAAGGTTCGCCATCGCTGGTATATATAGACAGTGTTGAGTAGTTATTCTATTTCAGATTGTTTTTTTCTATACAACTTCAGATTTATATGTAAAAGAGGTGGGATATCCTTGCAAATGTTTTTATGGTTTGATCCACATTTGATTTGTTCAGGAGTATTGACAGAAGAATTGGTGCATTGACAAATAGCAATGATAACGTTGAGTCTCCTTGAAAGATTTGTCCCTTAATATTAATTTTTCCTAATCTCTCATTGACTGGTAATCGCCCATTGTGCTGTTCATTTTTGCACAAAGTTCCTGATATTTTTATTGACTTCTGATATTTCCAAGCACTTGATTATCCATTCACGTAGCAAAGAGTTGAATCCCTTCTTAAAATCAATCTAAACTATTTTCAAGTCCATCTTTATTTTCTTACATTATTTTATTCTCTTTATTTTCTTGTGTTTTCCACAATCTTGTCACTTACAAGCTAATCTTTTGTTCCTGTTTGGGAAGTTTTCTTTCTGCTCAAATGAACTTTTGGACTAGATGTGGTTGGACTGCATCAGCTATAACACTAGAGAACAATTTGAAAATTGTTTCTAAGCAGGTAATCCTGTCCAGGTCCACATGCACAAACTCATGGGGAGCTTTAAAGCATTTCTTGAGACATCACAAGCTCCTTGCAATACTCCCCAGTCACATCAACTGAGTTCAAGTCTGCTTAGCCTAGACACAGAGTTGCAAAGTCCACAGGCAAAGGCACATGTCTGCAAATCCACATATACACAATCCGAAATCCAGGCACAGTTTGCATGCTTGCCACTCACCCCTTCTGGCCACTTGCTCACCCCTTCCGGCTTCTCGCCCCACCCAACCCAGCCCTATATATGTTAGCTTCACCACGCGGCTCGGCTAATCACCTCGCCAGTCGCCTCACCCACTCAGCTTACCAAAGGTAAGTAAAGCATGCCACCTGCTTGCCCTTCACCTTGGGTTGGGGCCTGGGGCCCAGGGATGCGCCATTCACCAAGGCCCTGGAGCCACCACCTGCCTTGACCAGGTCCGGGAATGCACCATTCCCTGGCTCCAGCCTTGCCCTGGAGCTGCCACCTGCTTGCCACCTGCCTTGATGCGCCCTTCCCTGGCTCTGGCCTTGTCCCAGAGCCACGGTCCACCTGCTGCCCACTCTCCTTTTGCCACGTGATGCGTCCTTTTGGCTTTTCTTGCACCAAAAGATGCAGCAGCTGCAGGCTTCTTGCAGTGAAAATTACTAGAGCTGCTCCTTCTTTAACATGCCACCACCGCTGCCCTGTTCGGCGCATGTGCACACCATTGCCTGCTGCTGCTGCTGCTGCGGTAGAGGGACTTGCCCAGGCAGGTCCAAGTGGAGTGACACAGCAGGTGACGGTGTGCATGTGGTGGCTTGCGCATGGAACAGGGCAGCGGCGGTGCATTCAAGAAGCAGAGTGGCTCCAGTAATTTTCGCTGCAACAAGCCTGCTGCTGCCACATCTTTCGGCGCAAAAAGAGCTTCCAGGTGCACTGAAAAAAAAAGAGGCTGTGGCTGCATCTTGCGGCAAGTGGGGGTGAGATATGGGCTGGCAAGGAGTCCAGTGGCAATATCTCAGTCCTAGTTTTCCTTCTCTGGCAGCCAGCACTGGGAGGAAGGTAAGGACTCATCATATGGCGAAGGGAGAGCCTTACACAGGTTAGGCCCCAAAAAATTCCTACTGGGTTCTGTGGGCGTGGTAGGGGCCTCATGTGATTGAGTGGCCATAGCCCTGAGTGATGTCGAGTTAGCCATGCCCACTCAGTCACAGGAAAACGCCCCCCCCCCCACCAATCCATGCCCACAGAATCAGTAGGGAAAAAAATGAATTTCATCACTAGAGTCCACACATATTAAATTCAAGTCAAGGTCCAAAGTCCAAGAAAAAAGGCCAAGTCCAAAATATGAGAGAAAATGCGTAGTTGTTTCCAATATTGCATTGCTCCATGCATCAAGCTATGTAGGTATGTTCCAGTTTAGCTCATCAGTAGGGGTGAGGTTGCCTCCTCACAAGTAGCCTCACCAGTAGGGGTGAGGTTGCCTCCTCACAAGTAGCCTCACCTCCATTGCACCTCCTTCCGTTCAGCCCTACATATCCTGGGGTCCTGTGACAGTTCCTCCTCATCCCTGATGACTGGCTGTAGCTGTGATCCTTCTCCACCCTGCATTTCTGGTTTCTAGGTCTGTAAGCCTCCTGCTTTTGCTGTGTCTCTCACCTTTCCTCTCCAGCCAGATGCTCATCCGGTCATTTCCCTGAAGGCCCAAGTTCCCAGCCTCACTTCTTACTTCAGGTCCTCCAATCCTAGCTTGGAGGTCTCAGCATCCTGCTAACCCCCCTACAAAGTCCCCAGAGTTGGCCTCTCCTCTATCTAAGCTGGAGTCCGGGGAAGCCATCACATAATTGGCCTATAATTGCCTGGCACTGTGCCTTTTGTTGAATTTTTTCATTATCTTGTAATTTTGCCTAATATTAATCCATCTTCAATTTCTCCTCTTTGCAGTATGTTGTTAAAACTGCTCGGTAATGTATGTAGATCCTCCAGATGTTTCAATCCAAAACCATGCAGTTCTTCATCCAGTGCTAATAAATTCTTAATCTATCTTGACATTTTCTCCAACATTTCTGCTATTATTACTAGTTCTTTCATTTTATCTCCTTTTTTATTCTTATCCACCTCCCCTATTCAAGCTATAACTGTCCCATAACTGTGCCCAGAACTGCAGTTTCTTGCTTGCTAAGTTCACTGCAATCTCTCTATTGATTGATTGGTAGAAATGCTTCTAATTCAACTGAAATTGGAAATTCTGCTTATAGAGTGCAATTTGAGCTTCATATCTATTGATCTTCTGGATGAGAGGTATTTGCTGTTTTATTATTTCCTGGGATTCCTCAATATTCTTTGTTTCTAGGTAATATTTATTTTTTTTTTTTTAACAAATATTTATTTTATTTCTTTAAAAAAAACACAAATATTTCATCATTTGTCAATCATTAAGACATTGAAGTACAATTTTTTGTGTGCCCCTCCCTCCCTCCACCCCCCCAACCCCCCTCCTCCTTCCCCCCCCGACTTCCCAGAACCCGTACACGGTATGAATTTTTAACTAACACAGTCTAAAATCTATTGAGAAAAAGGAGATAAAGAAATTAATGACATTCTACATTGACCTTAGCTTCTTCTTACTGAACTAACTTTTAACAGTTTAAATCATTTCTGCTTAACCTTTTGGCAGGTCCACCATATATGATAATATGTAGCATCGAGAAAACCACACCTCCCTTCCTTAACCTTTGTATCGTCTGGGTTCATTGTTAACTCCAGTTCTTTTCTCTTAATTTCCTCTTCCAGTTCTGTTCGTTTTAACCCTTGCTTATTTCTATGTGTTTTATTTATATTCATCAAGACTCCTCTCATATACGCTTTGCTTGCATCCCATACAAATTCCATAGATGTACCCTTATTCATATTCAAAACAAAATATTCAGATAGTAATTTTTTACAATCATTAATATACTTTTCATATCTAAATAAGTTTTCATTCAATCTCCAAGACCTTCTTGCCTGCACTACCCTTCCCAACTCCATCCAAACTGGGTTATGGTCCGAAAGGACCCTAGCCGCAATCTTTGTTTTCTTGACCCTAGAAAGCAAATCATTAGTGGTTAGAATAAAATCAATCCTTGAAAGGGATTGATGCCTGTTCTAGGTAATATTTCTTGATCAAGTATTCTTTGATCTTCTTGTTCTTTAGCTTCTTTTCTTTCATCTATTCTAGCTAGCTTGTATCAGATCTTAGTTATACTGACCTTATTTCCAACCTGATCTTCTATTTTGGTCATGTACTGTTTATTATTATTATATGCACCAGCAATGTAACATCACAGTGCCAGTTCTTTAGCTACTTGACCTTCATGTATATTGAGTTCTTCTCAATTTGATGTTTTAATCTATTAGTGTATGTGTGGATGTTTAATCTATCAGTGGATGTAAGCAGTGTGGCATTTTTTATTTATCAAATGTAATTTTTGTCAATGCACAAATTTTTCAAATGCCATAAAAAAATTGGATGAAATATAGTATGCTAATGATCAATAATCAATGGAATAACCATGGCTGTATGATGTCTTTCAACTTTGATTTTCGGATCTTAATATTTTGAATGTTCTCCAATTATTTGTCTTTTATTCTTCTATCCTGATTTTGTAACATCTTTTATGCACATTTTATTCTTTTCAATTATAGTTGAAAATTTGTTATTATCGGAGCTTCCTGGGTGGAGCCTGCTGGTGGTGGCAGCAAAAAACCAGCTGCCTCCGAATTCCTGGCTACGTACCTGTTTAGAGGATCTTCCATCTGACGTCTTATCAGGTTTTCTTATCCTTCAGGCAAGAAGGAAAGAAGAAATTGTTTTGCTGGCAAATACTCTTCGATTTTTGCAGCTTTTGTGCTTGCAGGGAGAGGGGGGCTAGCCCAAAGCAGAACGGCTGTCCGTGCTGGGAACTTCAAACTGCCTTGTGCGGGACAAAGTAGGTCTCCCCCACTCAGTTCAAAGTTTTGATTGATTTAATCTTATCACGAGCTGGATCCGTATTACGTGGGCAATAATTGTTTATCAAGATTTTAGCTTCTTTTCTTTTTCTCCTCCGAAAAACTATTTACTTAGAGGCTTTTAAAATGGCGCTGAGCAGGCTGGTTTCTCCGGTAATAATGAACACTTTTTGTTAACTATTACAAGAATTTAAAACAAAGGAGAATGCTTATCATTTGTTTCACAATCGGCCAGCAGAAGCTTTTTAATTAGTTTCATTTCTACAAGATTTTCACTCCCTCATTAATCTTGCTTATCTGGAAGTTAAATGGTGATGAATCTGCTGAACTGTCTTGTTACAATGTTTACTCACTGAAAGTTTTGCCAAGCCTTAAACTTCAAAGTAAAAGGGGAACTCAGCCTCTTTACTTAAAGCTGCATATTCAGGCAACAGAGTTTTATTAATTGCAGGCAGATAAATTTTGAAATGGCTTCAAAACTAAATATTAATTTGAAGTCGTCACCCTCTACTTCCAGGGGCACATCCCCAGTGCCTGGCACAAAGCTGCAGCCTCCGCTTCCTATGCCCCCTGCTGGGGGTGGGTTAACGAAAGAATTTTTCCTGAGCAAACTAAGCGAGGCGCTTAATGCACTGACAATTAAAATGGAAGATAAGCTTAGAGATAATAGAGAGGTGATAAAGCAGGAGAGAAAAGAGGAAATAAAAGAAATGAAAGAAGAAATCAAAAGTGAAATAAAAGGACTTAAACAGGAGCTGTATGAGAAAATCGACACTAAGGTTGTTAAAATTAGAGATGAAATGCTGAAACTTGTAACTGTATTAACAGAACATACTTCTGGAATGGAAGATACTCTAGAGGTTCTTAATGATGCCAATACTAACTTGACATTGAAAACAGAGGTGGTGGAACAAAAAGTGGAAAATGCTGAAAAAGAAATTATTATGATACAGTACCGACAAATGGAGTTTGCATTAAGAGTAAGGGGGCTGCGTGAGGAGAAACAGGAGAACTTGAAACAGATCCTATCGGAAGCTTTTGACCGCCTAATGGGAAGACCAGGGACCAACCTTGACTGGCAAATCGACAAAGCTTACTGCGTTAATTCTTGGCTGGCAAAGCAGAAGCAGCTTCCTCGAGACATCGTTATATATTTTACTACAAGAGAGCTTAGAAATATGGTACTGCAAGCGTCTTATAACACTAAGCTTCAATTGGCGGTCAAGACCTGATTGTTCTGAAAGAGATACCACCTCAAATGTTAAGAGCCAGGAGAGACTATGCTTTTTTGGTCGAAGAACTCAGAAATCGTCAGATACAGTATAGATGGGATGCACCATTTGGCATTATATTTACATTTGATAAGCAAAGATATCGCCTCAACTCAGTATGGAAAGCCCGAGATTTTTATTATAATATATTGAAGGCCGGATACCCTGCACTATCTGGACCTGGAGAAAGACCACAAGAAGGACAGGATAGACAGCAAACTACACAACCACCAGACAAGATGGAGCATCTCTCTCTTCTAGAAGTGCAAGGTGTTATGGAACAAGGACCTAGCCGCATGACTACTAGACGAATGGAGAAACAAGCTAAAAAGCAACAGCATCAACAATCACCAGCCATCGATCAAGGAACTACAATACAAGTCTGGAAGCAGTGGGAGGAGCTAGACCTAAGGTTAAACAGGCCATGCAGGAAGCTCTAAAAATGCTTCAGCCAACCAAAGATGACAACTAAGATTTTAACATGGAATGTCAACGGACTGAATTCTCCACAGAAGAGGAAGAAAATATTTCATTATCTCAAACAGTTTAAGAATGATGTAATTTGTTTGCAAGAAACTCATATCAAGTACTAAATACTTGCTAAATACTAAGATGCGAGGAAAGTTACCCAAACCTTTCTTTGACATCATGGATGACTTTGAATTGAGAGATATTTGGCGAGAAAGAAATGCAGAGGAATATGACTTCACTTTCTTCTCTGATAGGCATCAATCCCTTTCAAGGATTGATTTTATACTAACCACTAATGATTTGCTTTCTAGGGTCAAGAAGACAAAGATTGCGGCTAGGGTCCTTTCGGACCATAACCCAGTTTGGATGGAGTTGGGAAGGGTAGTGCAGGCAAGAAGGTCTTGGAGATTGAATGAAAACTTATTTAGATATGAAAAGTATATTAATGATTGTAAAAAATTACTATCTGAATATTTTGTTTTGAATATGAATAAGGGTACATCTATGGAATTCGTATGGGATGCAAGCAAAGCGTATATGAGAGGAGTGCTGATGAATATAAATAAAACACATAGAAATAAACAGGGGTTAAAATGAACAGAACTGGAAGAGGAAATTAAGAGAAAAGAGTTGGAGTTAACAATGAACCCAGACAATCCAAAGGTTAAGGAAGCTATTAACATATTAAAATCTCAATTTGACATGTTGATCTCTGACCAGGTAGCCACTAATTTATTATATGCAAAACACAATACTTTTTGTAATGCAAACAAACCTGGCAGATGGTTAGCTTATCAGATTAGGAAAAAAAAGGAAAACTCGAAATATATCTAAACTGATTTACAGAGGGAAGGAGGTCTTTCAACAGGAAGAGATTCAAAAGGCCTTTCGGGAATTTTTTACAGAACTGTATAAAGGGGATAAAATTAATGGTTTAGATATAGACAAATATTTAGATAAAGAGAAAATACCTTCAGTTAGAGAAGAGCACAGGCAAAAATTGAATCAACCAATAACCTCGGGGGAAATCTTGCAGGTAATTAAGCAATTAAAGTCAGGGAAAGCACCAGGTACAGATGGCTTGACAGCGGTTTACTATAAAAACTTACAGTTAGAAATGGTAGAACCTCTTAGAGAATTATTTAATATGATTCAAATGGAAGGTAAAGTGCCTCCATCTTGGAAGACAGCGTTTATCTTTGATACCCAAAGAAGATCAAGATACTACTCAACCTAAAAATTATAGACCTATTTCATTACTGAATGTAGATTATAAAATTTTTACTAAAATATTAGCAAATAGGTTAATGTTGGTTATTCAACAATTGATACACACGGACCAAACAGGTTTTATACAGGGGAGACAGATGAAAAGTAATGTCAGATTAATTATTAATGCATTAGAATATTTGGGAAAGAATAACCAGATCCCTGCTGCGTTTATATTTTTGGATGCTGAGAAGGCCTTTGATCGAGTTAACTGGCAATTTCTGCTGAAGATATTGCAAAAAATGCAGATAGGAGATAATTTTTTACAGTCAATTAAAGCAATATACCAACAGCAAACAGCACAAATCATAGTCAATGGAAGTTTAACAGACTCTTTTCAAATTGGAAAAGGTACAAGACAGGGCTGTCCTTTGTCCCCATTATTGTTTATTATAACTTTGGAAGTACTGTTGAATAAAATATGGGGCTTGGATGGTTTAAAAGGGATCAAGATTAGGCAGCAAGAATATGGAGTCCGTGCTTTTGCGGATGATTTGGTCATAATATTGGAACAACTGCAGGAATCCAGTATGGTCTTAATGAATACGATTAATCAATATGGTCAAGTGTCTGGCTTTAAAATAAATTTAGGAAAAACAAAAATATTAGCTATAAATATGAATACTAAAGAAAAGGAAGAATTAGGAGTGATGCTAGGATGTGAGGTAGTTAAAAAAGTCAAATATCTTGGAGTTAACATTTTAACTTCAAATGGGAAATTATATAAGCATAATTATGAACCACTTTGGCATAGTATACAGACGGAGATGAAAAAATGGGAGAAATTGCACTTATCTTTGCTGGGTAGGATAGCGGCAGTGAAAATGAACATCTTACCAAAATTTTTATTTCTTTTCCAAATGTTACCTATACTTAAAAAAGTTGCGAATCTTTTAGAATGGCAGAAGGGTATCAACAAATTTGTATGGGCAGGAAAGAAGCCGAGGGTAAAGATGAAAATAATGCAAGATATACGTGAGGAGGATTGAAACTACCTAATTTAAAACTATATTATGATGCAGTGGCATTATCTGTAATTAGTGATTGGACTCATTTAACCAATGATAGAATATTGAATATTGAGGGACACGATCTGGTATATGGTTGGCATGCTTACATGTTATTCAACAAAAAATTGGATAAGAATTTTAAAAGTCATATCTTAAGAAATGCTTTACTGCGGGTCTGGAAAAAATACCAATATAAATTAAATGACAAGATACCCATGTGGGCAATTCCTAGACACGCAATTGAAAATATGAATCTAGCACAAAAACAGGATAGAATTACTTACAGACAGCTTCTTACCTCGGAAAGGGGGGGGTATTACAATTAAAATCCTTAGAGGTATTAAAAGAGGAGAAGGTAGTTCAAACATGGTTCCAGTATGGGCAATTACAGGCTAGGTGGAAAATAGATCAAAAAATTGGTTTTATCCAAGTTGAGGATAATTTGTTTAAACAAATAAGAGAAGCTTAATGCATATAAAGAGGATATATAATGTATTAATACAGATGGATTCGGAAACAGAATTAGTTAAAGATTGTATGATAAAATGGGCTCAAAATATTGAAGAACCAATAATGTTGAAGACATGGGAAAGAATCTGGGTAAGAAATGTGAAATTTACACAAGCTCAAAATCTGAGAGAAAATTTTTACAAGATGTTCTATAGATGGCATTTAGATCCTAAAAAGTTGGCTTCTATGTATCCGAATGTACAGCCTAAATGTTGGAGGTGTGGTTCTTTCGATGCTACATATTATCATATATGGTGGACCTGCCAAAAGGATAAGGCATTTTGGATAAAAATATGGTGGGTTATGCAAAATATCTTTAAAAGAAGGATAAAGTTTACTCCTCAGTTATTTTTACTAGGTATATGTACTGATTTTACAGTGGTAGACTAACTTGATTCTGCACCTAATAATGGCAGCAAGACTGTTGGTGGCGCAATACTGGAAGAAGGAAGACTTGCCTACAATCCAAGAATGGACATTGAAAGTCACAAACTTAGCCGAGATGGCTAAAATATCGGCATATCTTAAAGATCACTCAAATGAGAGATATAAACGAGACTGGAAAAAATGGATTGACTATATACAAAATAAATACGGGACCAAGAAATTCCAGTTAGCCTATGCTTAAGATCAGAAATGATTTAAATTGTTTAAAGTTAGTTCAGCAAGAAGAAGCTAAGGTCAATGTAGAATGTCATTAATTTCTTTATTTCTTTTTTCTCAATAGATTTTAGACTGTGTTAGTTAAAAATCCATACCGTGTACGGGTTCTGGGAAGTCGGGGGGGAAGGAGGAGGGTGGTTGGGGGGGTGGAGGGAGAGAGGGGCATACAAAAAAAATTGTACTTCAATGTTTTAATGATTGACGAATGATGAAATATTTGTGTTTTTTAAAAGAAATAAAACCTTTGGAACTTGAAAATTTGATAATTATAGATAATTTGTTATTATCTATTCACAACAACATGATGGGAAGTCACATCTGCTAATTCTTTACTGATACTGGCCTTCATACAAGCCGAGTTCTTCTCAATAACCTAGGTGGTCACATTATATCAGTTAAGTATATGTGTAGATCCAAGCAATATTGCATTATTATTACAGTTTGTTGCATAGTCAGTGGATTTGGACTGTATTTGGCATTTTTGCCAAGCTATCAAATTTTTCCTAAGGACCTGGATAAGAATTTTTTCTTTGATGATATTAAAGATATTGTTGCAAGATGTAACTATTCTAAATAAAGTGTACTGTACAAATGATGATTCAACACTTTTGGGAATGCACTTCAGGGGCCTATTACTATTCGTACTAGTTGTGCTTTCTTTTGCCACAATCATTTAATTATTTCAATTTGCAGGTTTTTGTATTTTGTGATCTTCTACAGTCCTTTCTCTTCTTTTCTGCTGTCTTGATGTACTGTCAGGTTCATTATCCAGATTTGTCTTTCTCATTAATATTAATATTATTATTATTATATTTATAAACTGACGTCATTAGCTTTTAAAAGAATAGCTAATTACAAATAAATCCCATTAAGTAGAGCAATATATACATGCATTAATAATTCTAGTCCTGAACCAGTGCAACTTCTGCTAGATGCCTTAAACCACATTTTCTAAGGGCAATAACAGCAGGGTAAGTCTGGGAAATCATTGAGTTCACATGATGGCCAATACAAGTAAAAATTCACAAAGCCTAAAGATTCTGATAATCTGAAAATTGCAAAACCTCAAAGAGCAATTCCATTAAAATGGCAGATTTAATAAGGCTTTAGCTAAGGAAAGAAGGAAAATAAAAGGCTAGAGAAAAAGGAAAGATATACTTAACTGAACACAGATTTCCAGATAATAGCAAGGAAAGATAAGAAGACCTTCTTAAACAAACAATACAAAGAAAGAGGAAAACAATAGAATGGGAAAGATTACAGATCTCTTCAAGAAAATTGAATATATCAAGGGAAAGATGGGCATGATAAAGGACAAAAATCGTATGGACCTAACCTAAACGGAAGAGATTAAGTAGTAGCGGTGGCAAGAAGAATTACATAAGAAGGTTCTTAATGAATACTCTGATAACCATGATAGTGTGATTGCTGATCTCGAATAAAACATCCGAAAGTGCGAAATGAAGTGGGTCTTAGGGAGTATTACCAACAGCAAGACTAGCAGAGGTGATGGCATTCCAGTTGATCTATTTAAAATCCTAAAAGAAAATGCTGTTAAAGTACTGCATTCCATATGCTAGCAAATTGGGACAACTAAATGTGGCCATAGAAAAGGTTAGTTTACATTCCAATTCCAAAGAATGGCAAGGCAAAGAATGTTCAAACTACTATACAATTGCGCTCATTTCACATGCTAGCAAGGTTATGCTCAAAATTCTACAAATTAGGCTTCAGCAGTATGTGAACCAAGAACAGAAGTACAAGCTGGGTTTCGAAGAAACAGACAAACTAGAGATAAAATTGCCATTATTAACTGGAATATGAGGAAAGCAAGAGAGTTTCAGGAAGACATCTACTTCTGCTTCATTAACTATACTAAACCCTTTTGATTGTGTGGATCACACCAAACTGTGGCATGTTCTTAAAGAGATGAGAGTACCAGACCACCTTATCTGTCTCCTGAGAAATCTGTATGAGCATCAAGAAGCAACAGTGGGAACTAGACATGGAACTACTAATTGATTCAAAATAGGGAAGAGTACGACAAAGCTATATATTGCCACCTTGATTATTTAACATATATAGAGAACATCATGTGATGCCAGGCTGGAAAAATCACAAGCTAGAATTTGCCAGGAAAAATATGAACAATCTCAGGCATGCAGATGATACCTCTCTGATAGAAAGTGAAAGGGAACTAGAGAGCTTTTTGATGAGTTGGCTTGAAACTCAATATTTTTAAAAAAACTAAAATCATGGTCTTGTCACTTCCTGGCAAATAGAAGGGTTAAGAAATGGAAGCAGTGACAGATGCATTTTCTTAGGCTCCAAGATCACTGCACCAGTTGTGACTGCAGTCATGAAATTAAAAGGATTTTGCTCCTTGGAAGGAAAGCTGTGGGAAACCTAAACAATAAATATCATCTTGCCGACAAAGGTCTATATAGTCAAAGCTATGATTTTCCCAATAATAATGTATGGTTGTGAGACTTGGACTGTAAGGAAAGCTGAGGGCTGAAGAATTTGTGCTTTCAACTTGTGGTGCTGGAGAAGAGTCTTGAGAATTCCTGCAAGGAGTTTGAATCAACCAATTCTAAAAGAAATTAACTCTGATTGTTTTTTTGAAAGATAGGTACTGAAGCTGAAGCTCAAATACTTTGGCCATCTAATGAGAAGAGAGAACTCATTGGAAAAATGTCTGATGTTGGGAAAGACTGAAAGCAAAAGGAGAAGGAGATGGCAGAGGATGAAATGATTATACAGTGTTACCAGCGCTATGAACATGAATTTGGGCAAATTCTGGGAGACAATGGAGGACAGGGAGCCTGGCAAGCTATAGTTATGAAATCATGAAGAGTTGGACATGGCTTAGCAACTGAATAAAAAATGCTGCTTTAAACAAAACACAGCACTTTGTATTTTAGAAAGAGAAATAAATTGATGCAGAAACTTAAAAGTTTAGGAAACACCGTTTTCACAACAGTTGTGTTTAATTTTTAAAAATAATAATCCTGTTGTTGAAAGTTCTCATTACATTTTTTCTCAAATCTTTCTCTTGAATTCTTCAATGCTGTTCTGATTGTTCAATGCCAAGCAGATCAAATGGGGAAAAGTGAAGAACGTAAATATGCAGGAAGAAAGGATGAAATGCTATTACTTGCATATTGTTGACTATTTTAGCAAGCATTTCTTATGCTGCCCATCTCAGCCTCCTTGAAGATATTTATAGATCAATTTTTAAAAGTCAAAACAATGGCTAGAACGGCAACATTAAAGCCTCACTGCTTTTTATATATTTTGCACAGCTCTGGTCATAATCTTAGAACTACATTTTCTTGTCATTCACTTGTCTTGAGCACCTGTGATTCTCAAATTATTCTATCTATTCCCTATTGGCTCTATGTCTGAAATATTAGGATGGAAGCATCTGTCTTGTTTCCGAAGAGAAGGTGTAGGAGGAGTAACCAATGGGTATTAACCCAGCCCTCTTGCCTATAGGAGACTGAGGTAATCTTTTGAAGCCACACCTACAGCTCTCCTCTGACTTCCCCAGATTAACCTCAGTCTCTGGCCTGAAAGGAGTGTTACTCTGACTCTCCCTTCTCTTCGTAGATTTAGGAGTTTTCTTTTCAGCTAAATTCTTCAGCAACAAAGGATTACCTAAAGAAATCTTCTCTCCGTCTCACCACTCCTCTGCTGTGCTCTGCACCGCCGATTCAAGCTTCGCATTTGCCAGCGCATGTGCACACGCCCCGTGCGACCGGTTGGTCGCGTAAGAGAGGTAGAAGCCCCAAAAATCACTGGGGCGATAAGAGAGGCCGCATGGCATTCGGAAGAGCTCAGGAGGACCTGCAAGGACCGAGGATCTATCGAGGATCGTTCCGGCGTTCCCGAGCTGCGAGAAGAAGCCTGGGCTGCAGCAGCGGTCGCCATCTTGGCCGTCGCCATTTTGGGAGCATGTGGGTGAGCACGTGATTGGCGTTTCCCCTACGGATGCCGAAAGCGTTCACAAGGCACCAGGAAGCTGGAAGAGGCTTCCTTTAGGATCTACCCCACCGGTGATCCGGGGGGTACTCCAAGGCAGTCCCTGGCAACTCAGGCCACAGTCCAGCGGCAGAAGAACAAGGAGGCAGATCCAAGCCCCAGAGGTTCGAATCCGATGCTTTTGCCGGCCGCAGAAGGAGGTGGTGGTGAGCATCGTAACTGTGAGTAATGGCGGAGGCGACCAGAAGCAGGGAGGCCAGGACCAGAGCCCCAGGGGGCCCAGACCTGGACGAAGGGACATCCCGGGGCATTTCCCCGGTTCCCAGGGGGAGATCCTCAGTAAGGAGGGACAATGCCAGGGCCCCTAAGAAGGCAGCACCCAGGAAGGAGGCAAGGACAACCAGGGCCTCGGTCAGGGAATTCAGGGCGACCATCAGCCCTTCCCCCTCCAGATCACGATCCCCCCGCAGGCCTCCAACCTGGGTTGAGGCCCGGGCTGAATCTACAGCTTCACCAAGGAGCTCCCATAGAGGCACAGCTCCCTATCGCCCCCCCCTTTTGCCTGCCTCCCCAATGGAGGCGAGAGCGGACCCCTTTGGACGCAGGGCTACCAGTTCTGCCAGGCCTCATTTGGCTCTTCTATCCCCTGATCCCAGGGATTACCCCCAGCCTCCAGAGCTCCAGCCTGCTCTGCCTGATCTCACCAACAGCTTCCAGGACATGCTAGCTAGGGCTCTGGCCCAGATAATGGCCTCTAGTTTAAACCAGCAGCCTCAGAGCTCCAGGAGCAGGGCCCCACAGTAGCCTCCTTGGGGACAGCAAAAACGCCCCAGCACTTCAGCTGCTAGGGAAGCCAGGTCTCCCTCCCCTTCCACAGCTAGCGAGGCTTCCGACCTGGAGGAGGGAGAATTGAAGGATGTGGGGTTCTCAGAGGATGAGGATCCCCAGGTAGAGGATGATTCCACAGTAGCGGGCCTCTTTCTCCCATCCTTATTCAGTTCCTTGCTTTGCATGGCATCGGCCACAGCAGATCTGGATCCCCTACCAGATCCCAAGTCTGTAGCTGAGACATCTGGGGCTGGGAAAGGTAAAAAGAAGAAGGGGCCCTTCCATAGACCTCCCATGGCTAAGGAGGAGATTCCCACACCAGAAATGTTCATGGAGGTGCTCAAGTCCCAGTGGGTAAAGCCAGGGTCCTTCCCCACTCCAGGGGGAAATGAGAGAAAGTTTTACAATCTTAATCAGACCTTTGCCCAAGCTCTCCAGGTACCTGAGGTGGATAATCCGGTGGCCACCCTAGCTTCATCCTCAACGGTTATCACAGGAGACACCGCCAACTGTCTCAAGGCGGAGGACAAGAAGGCAGACATTGTTCTGCACAATACATTCCAGGCCATCACCTGGGCCATCAGTGTGGCCGCCTCGGCTTCCTTCTTCAACAGGTCCACGGTTCTGTGGTTGGAGCACTGAGGGACAGGACTCCGGCCTCAGAGGTTTGCCTGCTGCAGGACATTTCCAAGATGCTGGCGGCAATGCAGTTCTCAGTGGACGCCACTCTGGACGCAGTAAAGTATGCGTCTCAGGCTATGTCTTCCTCGGTTGCTTCTAGGTGCCTGCTCTGGTTACGCCATTGTCAGACAGAATCCCGGATGAAGTGGCACCTAACAGGGGCAGACTATACCGGGGAGAAGCTGTTTGGGACAGCGCTGGATCCTATCCTCGTGGAGGCTAAGAACAAGAGGAAGGTCTTCCCAACAACAACCAGATGCTCGGACTTCTGCCATGTGCCATACCCCAGGAGGACTGCGTACAGACCACCCAACGGGGACAACCAGAACCAGAGGTACCAGAACCCCAGGTTCCACAGGCAGGGGGATAGACAATTCCAGTGGGACAGATTCAGGGGCCAACAGCAAGGCAAGCGACCCTTTCGAGGAGGAGGTGGTCGCCCCTTCTGCAGGTTCAAGGGATCCATCCCCGGATCACCCCATCGGTGGTCGCCTCTCCCTATTCGCGGATGCCTGGGAACGTATCACCTCGGATGAGTGGGTACTCCAGACGGTAAGGCTCGGGCTACACCTGGAGTTTTGCTCTCTCTCCCCCCCATCCATCTCCCACCTTCGCCTCCTCCACGGACCCAACCAAACGGGCCCTTAAGGCCAGGGCCATTAAACATCTACTAGATATCAGGGCCATTGAAAGAGTCCCAGAGGGGGAGAAGGGCTCCAGCTTCTACTCGAACCTCTTCCTAGTGCCCAAGAGTTCAGGGGGTTGGAGAGCCATCATGGATCTTAAACTCCTTAATTCCAGGGTGGTATACCGCAAATTTAAGATGGCCTCCCTCAAATCCATCCTGGAAGGCATCCGGCCGGGCAATTTCCTAGCCTCCATTGATCTCACAGAGGCATATCTGCACATCAGGATCACCCTGGAACACCGCAAAATTCTTAGGTTTTCCCATGAAGGGAACCACTTCCAATACAGGGCCCTTCCCTTTGGGCTGGCCTCAGCTCCCAAGACATTCACCAAGGTGCTAGCAGTGGCCGCTGGACACCTACGCTCCCTCCCAGTCCGTTTGTTCTGTTATTTAGACAACATCCTCGCCTTAGCCAGGTCACCAGACTCGGCTGCACGGGATTTGGGGACCACCATCGACACCCTCAGGGCCCTGGGTTTCTCCATCAACCTGGAGAAGAGTCACCTGGTACCAACCACCAGGCTCCTTCACCTAGGGTCCATCATTGATTCAGTAGCAGGGGAGGTTTTTCTGTCCCAAGATCGCAAGGACAGCATTGTTAAGATGATCCATGAGGTTTGCAAGTTACGCTCTGTCCCTGTAGTTCTTCTTTCCAGGCTCCTGGGAAAGTTCATCTCATGCATAGGGATCATGCCGTGGGCTCGACTACACGCCAGGGAGCTCCAATGACTCCTGGGGAAGTTCATCTCATGCATAGGGATCATGCCGTGGGCTCGACTACACGCCAGGGAGCTCCAATGACTCCTGGGGAAGTTCATCTCATGCATAGGGATCGTGCCGTTGGCTCGACTATACGCCAGGGAGCTCCAATGGTTCCTGCTGCCCCACCAGAGAGCCGGGACGAGCGATGCCTCCTTCAGGATCCGAGTGTCCCCCCAGGTGCTGCTATCGTTTCGTTAGTGGCTGTCCCCAGCCCTGAACAAGGGATGCCTGTTCAGAGAACTGACAAGAAAGATCCTCACCACAGACGCAAGTCTCTTCGGCTGGGGGGCCCACTGGAGAACCAGATCACCCAGGGCTGCTGGACTCCAACAGATCTATGAAATAACATCAACTGGTTGGAGCTCAGAGCCATCCATCTGGCTCTCCGCCACTTCAAGGACACGGTGACCGGACATCACATCCTAGTCCTGACTGACAACGTGGTGGCCAAGGCCCATGTAAACAGACAGGGTGGCATCCACTCCAAGGCCCTTCGCGACGAGGCCCTGTGACTGGGGAACTGGGCAGAGAGACACCTGCAATCCATCAAAGCCAAGCACAACTCCGGAACAGAAAATCATCAGGCAGACTGGCTCAGCAGGAAGACGATCGACAACGGGGAGTGGCAACTCCATCCCTCAATCTTCCGTCAGATCTGCGAGAGGTTCGGACATCCGATGGTGGACCTCTTCGCGACCCCGCAGAACGCTCAGCTGCTGGACTTCGTATCGAGGTTTCCGACCAAGGGAGCCATGGACATGGATGCCCTTTGATGCAGATGGCCACCAGGTCTTCTCAGGCTTATGGTTCTGGGGGATTTTAACCTGCCTTCGCTCGGCAAGCACTCTGATGGAGCGCAGGAGTTCATGGCCTCCATGACAGCCATGGGCTTGACCCAAGTAATTTGGGATCCGCCCCACTCACCGGGTCACATGCTTGACCTAGTATTTCTCTCGGAGCAGTGGAGTTGTGATCTTGGTTTGAGGGGTATTGAGATCTTGCCCCTGTCATGGTTGGACCACTGCCTACTGAGGCTTGACTTTCGGAGGCCAATCCCCCATTGTAGGGAGGAGGAACCGATTAGGTGGTTCCACCCCAGGCGTCTTATGGACCCATCAGGCTTTCAGATGGCACTTGGTATCATACCTGATACTCTCGCCCGCAGTCTGGTTGGGGCCTTGGTCGCTGCTTGGAACTCGGCGGCAGCAGAGGCTCTTAACCGGATTGCGCCTTTACGGCCGATCCAAAACAGTGGATCCAGGAGGGCTCCTTGGTTTACTGAGGAACTCCGGGAGATGAAACGCCAAAAGAGATGCCTAGAGTGCCGCTGGAGATCCAGTAAGTCTGAGTCAGACTGAGCACTGTTAAAATCCTGCATCAGAGCCTACCTTCGGGCAATTCGAACTTCAAAAAATACATACATTGCCGCTCTGATTGCATCCACTGAGTCGTGCCCAGCCGCCTTGTTCAGGATAGCCCGCTCCCTCTTGAAGGGGAGGGATGTGGGCAATCCTTTACAAGGTAGGGCTGAGGAGTTTGTCCAATTTCTCGCGGATGAAGTTGCTCGGCTTCGGGCAAATCTGGACTCCAATTGCGCAGAGCCAGCCGAGGTACCGGGGGAGGGTCTGAATGACATCTTTGGATTGATTTTCAGTCTGTTATTCCTGAGGAAGTAGACAAGGCCATCGGAGCAGTGAGTGCCTCCACATGTGTACTGGACCCGTGTCCCTCCTGGCTGATCGCAAACAGCAGGGAGGTGACACGGGGCTGATCCAGGCGATAGTGACCGCCTCTCTCCAGGAAGGGTTCTTCCCCCCCCCTCTAAAGGTGGCGGTGGTCAAACTCCTACTGAAGAAGCCATCCTTGGATCCAGCCATTTTAAATAACTACCGTCCAGTCTCCAACCTCCCCTTTGTTGGGAAGGTTGTTGAGAAAGTGGTGGCCTCTCAGCTCCGGTGGTCCTTGGAGGAAACCAATTATCTAGACACCTTTCAATCTGGTTTCAGGCCTGGCTACAGCACGGAAACTGCTTTGCTCGCACTGACCGATGATCTCTGGAGAGCCAGAGACGGGGGCCATGCCTCCATTCTGGTGCTCCTTGACCTCTCAGCGGCCTTCGATACCATCGACCATGGTATCCTTCTGCGGCGGTTGGGGTGGGAGGCACCGTTCTTCGGTGGTTCTCCTCCTACCTCTCGGACAGGTCGCAGTCGGTATTGGTTGGAGGGCAGAGGTCGACCTCTAGGCCCCTTTATTATGTGGTGCCGCAGGGGTCAGTCCAGTCCAACCTCCTGTTTAACATCTGTTTTACTCTTTGTATTTTTTCCCCTTCCCTCCTGGTTTGTCAGCTGCCCTGAGTCCCTTCGGGAATAGGGCGGCATACAAGTCGAATAAACCACTAAACCACCACTAAACCACAACCACTACACCTTTCCCCCCCTTCCCCTCATTCCCGGGGTCCTGAGGAGGGTGGTGGCAGAGGGAGCAGAGATAATAGTGGTAGCTCCCTTCTGGCCTCGCCGCCCCTGGCTGGCAGACCTCGTGGATCTATCCACAGCCCCTCACTGGAGGATCCCAGCGGGGAGGTGACCCTACACCAGGGGTCTCTGGAGCATCCGGACCTGGAGTGGCTTCATCTGACCGTCTGGCGATTGAGCGGGAACAATTAAGGGAGGCCCAATTTTCCGAAAGTGTCATCAGGTAGAGGCGTCCAGAAGGCAGTCCACAACCCGCATCTACAACGCTTCCTGGGTGGCCTTCGCAGACTTGTGCCGAGCTAAGGGCCTCCGACCAGCTTCGGCCACGGTTCCACAAGTCCTGGACTTCCTCCAGGAGTGCCACGAGAAGGGTCTGGCCACCAGTACTCTTAGGCGACAGGTCTCCGCTCTCTCCACGATTCTGGGGGGGGGGTGAATGCCCCCCCTTGTCCCAACATCAGGTGCTAAAACGCTTCCTCAAGGGGGCGGCGAATCTGAAACCCTCAGTGGTCCATTGATTCCCCACCTGGGACCTTCCCACGGTCCTCCAGGCCCTGACGGAGGCACCGTTCGAACCTTTGAGGGAGATTTCCCTTCAATTGCTGACCCTTAAGGTCGTTTTCCTGGTCGCCATCACCTCGGCCAGGAGAGTCTCTGAGATCAACGCTCTCTCCAGCAGGGCGGATCTCTGCACCTCCTTGGATAACAGAGTCATCCTCAGGCTCGACCCCTCTTTCATGCCCAAGGTCAACTCCCCCTTCCATAGGGCGCTAGAAATCATTCTACCGGATTTTTGTCCCCATCCTTCCGGGGAGAGGGAGAAAGCCTGGCACAAGCTGGACGTCAGAAGAGCCTTGCGCATATACCTGAAGCGCACGGCCCCCTTTAGGCGTTTGGAGGCCCTCTTCGTGTCCTACCAACCATCCTCCCGGGGAGCCAAGGTCTCTCCGGCCACCATCAGCAGATGGATTAGAGCGGCCATCTCTCAGGCCTACAGGGCACGGGGACTCCAGGTCCCAGAGGGCATCACAGCGCACCCCACCAGAAGTGCGGCCACCTTAGCAGCCTGGTCCACCCAGGCACCCATAGAGGAGATCTGCCTAGCGGCCGCCTGGGCCTCTCCTTCTCCCTTTATTAAGCATTACAGACTAGATGCCTACGCCTCTGCGGAGGCTGCCTTAGGCAGGAGGGTACTGCAGAGAGTCCTGGACTCTCCAGGGGGCTCAGGCCTGTCTAATCCCTCCCAGGACATCTAGCTTTGGTATGTCCCATTGGTTACTCCTCCCACACCTTCTCTTCGGAAACTGGCAGTTGGACTTACCTGAACTGCATGTTTAGAAGAAAGGTGTGGGAGGAATCACTTCCCCCCCATACAGGGCGCCCCACGCCCAGGGGGCCTGAGCAAGTCCAGGTTCAGCTATAGCGGTTAGGAAGGATATGTGTTGGCTGTTCTTGTTTGTCCTTCCTTTCAGATGCTGCTACGATCCATCGGTTAATCTGGGGAAGTCAGAGGAGAGCCATAGGTGTGGCTTCAAAAGATTACCTCAGTTTCCTATAGGCAAGAGAGCTGGGTTAATACCCACTGGTTACTCCTCCCACACCTTTCTTCTAAACATGCAGTTCAGGTAAGTCCAACTGCCATTTCCTCTGCATGCTAATTGATGTCCAATTTTCATTTCCAGTTGTGACAACAACAAAAAAAAGCCAATCCTGGTACCATTCCCCCTTTGCTTTTATGGTTTTTTTATTGAGGGTTTTCTTATTGCAAAAATCTTTTTTTTAAAAACTATATTAAGCATTGCAGATGATTTTGTGTAAACACCTAGTATGTAGGAAGATATTGGCATACATGCATATAGGTGATATAGGAAGAGGACAGCAGTATCAGGTCTTTTCTGGACTAGTCCCTTTCCTCCACCCCACCACCCATGAATGTCATTATTAATGCAAATTCAGATTAAGATGTGGAAGCTTACTAGTTTTTCAGAATTTTTCAGCAAGCAAGTAGTTAGAGGGGATAAGGCAAAGCAAGATAATCTCCAAAATAGGTTCGATGTTTTAAATCATAAAAATTAAAATCATTTTCAAGATGAAATACGTGAGATAATGCAGAGTCTCTGTTAAATGTTGTTGATATTACATTAGCCCTATTATTGAGGAAACTATCAATGAAATTGCAAATATCATAGTCCACATCCCTTGCTATGATTCACATGCAGGCATGTTTGTTCAGCAGAGACCATAAAACAATTTTCAATGATTACATTTGCTAATAATACCTTTAGGTTGAAAATGATTTTTCACTGAATCTTGCATCCACCTCAGTTCTAGCAATAATTACTGATACTTTGCAATTAAAGCTCAGTATCTTTAATATTGCTTTGAAACTGATTCAGGCATTAAACATAAATATCTTATTTAAGATCATCCAACAGACACTGGAGCCTTTTACATTCAGTTACTGACCTTATATATTCAGTTGAGACCATTTTGAAAAACATGTTGAAAAACAATATCCAAAGAAAGGTTCAGTCATGCTTGCCTGAATGTAAGCAGGACTTTCTACATGATCAAGGATCCTGAATGTTGCCATATTTCATAACCAGATATTTCCTTGGTATCAACATCTGTTTACTGGCACATTCATCCTCACCACTATTGTTTCCAAAGACTAGCTCTGAAATAGGATCTGGAAATATGCCATGAGAATCTGACTCAAATTAAGGAAAGAAGCCAGCACTTGGAACACTTGTGACTCAGGAGAGAAGGAGAGTCCGGTTTGTTCTACCAATTCAACTTTTTTTTTCCAGAAATATTTTTTCTGCTCTTACATAATATTTTAAATATACCTTCACATAATTATTCTTCTTCTTTTCATTTGTCATTCTTATACATTTATTATTTCATTTAACAGGTTATAACATACAGTTTGGGTTGCTTTATTTACTTCCTTTATTTACCTTCCTCCTGTTGTAGCAATACCTTATTTTCCCTTTCTTTTCTCCCTCCCTCCCTTCTCTACTTCCTTCTTCCTCTCCTTTCCCTTCCTTCTTCTCTTACCTTTCTCCTACTCCTACTCTTCCTCTTCCCCTTCCTATCCTCTCTCCTTCTCTTCCTCTCCCTTCCATCCTCTTTCCTTACCTCTTTCTTCTTTCCCCCATCTTCCTTTCATTCTCTCTTCCTCTCTCCCTTCTTTTTCTATTGTTGTGTCTCTTTCAGATCTCAGTTTATATTTCCTTGGGATGGTATTTCCACAAAGCCAAATATAATTTGGTATAATTTCTTATTCCCTTACCTTTGCTAATCTATTCTATGTTTTCACCCTTTATATCTTAATCTTGAATATATACTTATATACCATTTTCCTGAAAATACGACAGGGTCTTATATTTTTTTGACCCACAAAATTTGGCCTTGGGCTTATTGTTTTGGGGTTGCCGGGCAACTGCTCCCTTGCGACCGGGCTCCTGAAGAGCCAGGCACAGCCTCAGGGTTGAAGCAGCCATGAGGTGACCATGCTCACAAGCAGCCACACGGCAAACCCCCTCTCCAGTCGGGCAGAGCACCATTCACTGACCTAGGGAGTATCCCTAAGGCGCAAAGCCATGTGGCGCTCTGCCTGCCCCCCAGCCCCCAAGCCTTGCCACATTTGGGATACCCCCTAGGTCAGTGCATTGGGATACCCCCTAGGTCAGTGCTCTGCCTAGCTGGAGATGGGGGTTGCGTGAGTGCCTGCTCTGCCCCCAGCTCGCATGCCTCCCAGCCTCACCATGCCTTGGCCAGCTGTCCTTGCAGCCACCGCCGAGCTGCAAGCAAAACTTCTTCTCTGGCTTCCAAACTCTGGAACTCGGTTTCCAAGTCTTCCAGCAGCGGGCGCTCTAGGAGTGTGGTTATGGGCAGGCTGCCGGACAAGTCTTCCGGTAGCGGTGGCTGTTGCACTGCTGCTTCCAGACAGGAAATATTCTGCCTGGCCCTTGGCAGCGTCCCGGTACAAGGGGTGAAGGGATGGCGGTGGCAAGGATGGGCAGTCCCAGGCTTCCCTCCCCCCCGCCTGAGCAGGCTTCTTGGACAGCTCCAGCCTGCGGCTCTGATGAGGATCCACGGTCCAGAGCGCTGCCGCTTCCAGTCAAGATATATTCTGCCAGGCCCTCAGCGGCATCTGTATGCGGGTAGCTCACCTCCCCACCAGCAGTTCCTCAGCCAGCATCCTGGCTGGAAGCGGAAGCACAACAGCCGATGTTGGGGAAGGAACGAAGGGGTGGCGGGCATCCATTCTCGTCATTGCCACCCATTCACCCCTGGTAAGAATAACTGTTGCGCTGCTGCTTCCAGCCGGGACGCTGGAGGATCTGCTGGCGGGGAGGTGAGCTACCTGCATAAAGACGCTGCCAAGGGCCTGGCGGAATATATCCCAGCTGGAAGCAGCAGTGCTCCGGACTGCGGATCCTCATCAGAGCCGCGGGCTGGAGCCGTGCAAGTAGCTTGTTTGGGTGGGGAGGGAGGGAAGCCCTTGCCCATCCTTGCCACCACTACCCCCTCACCCTCGGTGGCTGTCACAGTGCTGCTTCTGGCTGGGATGCTGGAGCAGCCAGAAGAAGGAGAAGCTGCTGTGGGGGAGGTGGGCGGGGAAGACACCCATTGCAAATGCTTCTAGTGTATCTGATGGAACAGGCTGAGTGACTACTGGGACCTGAGGTGATGGCTGCATGAGCATAGGCAACATGCCTGGCAGAGGCGGCAACAGCATTGTAGGGGATGGAGGATAATGTCCAGGGGTTGCCCCATAACCCAGGTCGGGAACATGGAGCCAGGAAATGGGTCTCCCAGGGCATCAGCTGGCCAAAGCACGGGCCTTCGCAGGCCGGAATAGAGACAAAGTCTGTGCATTGGGCAGGGTGATCGCGAGGCTTGGGGCACCAGACACCTCAGCCACCCCACCAAGAGAAGCACTTTCCTCTGTTGCCTCCGAAGGCGGTGGGGTACAGCAGGCCCGGCTACTGGTGATGTAAGTGGAAGGTGCTGGGTCCATTCCTTCCAAAATAGCCATTATATTCCTCCTTGGGCTCCGTCTCCTGGGCAGGTGGAGCAAGAGCCCAGGGCTAAGCCCATCAGCCACAGCTTCCATTTCCAAGAGCAGGCTGTTCAGTTGCCCCCAGTGCAGTTTGGGAGACAGCAAAGAGTCTCAGGAGGGTGGGGGAGGCTGTTTTTGCCCTCTCCAAGCTCCTTGAAAGTCTCTGGAGCCTGGGGAGGGCAAAAAACAAGTCTATCGCAGGGCAAAAGGGGAGGGAGGTTGCATGAGCATGCACAGGGTATGCGCGTGCACACATGCACAAGGGGTCGTGTGCATAGCATTATGGGCATGGCATATCCACATACGCCCCCCTTGCACTCCCCCCGCTTTTGAAACAGGAGCCCAAAAAGGTTCACCATCGCTGGTTTATTCCATTATTTATTATTGCATTAAACCAGCCTTGTCCGGGACCTAATTTTAGACGAGGGGGCAGACCTGGCATGTATTACTGAGACCTGGCTGGGCCCAGAGGGAGGAGTCCCCCTCACTGAAATGTGCCCAGAAGGTTTTCAGGTGCTTCATCAGCCGCGATCTCAGGGAAGGGGTTGAGGAGTGGCTGTCATCGTCCGAGGGTCTTTAGTTCCTTGTAGGGTGTGAGTCCCTGTTGATGAAGCTGGACCTTAGTGGTCAAGTGGGTCTGTTGCTAACGTACCTGCCTCCCAACAGCATTGCAACAGCCCTCCCCTCGCTCCTCGAGACAGTAGCCGAGTTGGCGGTGGAGTTCCCCAGGCTTATGGTTCTGGGGGATTTCAACCTGCCTACACTTGGTGAACGCTCTGATGGGGCGCAGGAGTTCATGGCTTCCATGACAGCCATGGACTTGACCCAAGTAATTCGAGGTTCGACTCATTTAGCGGGTCACACACTTGACCTTGTATTTCTGTCGGAGCAGTGGAGATGTGATCTAGAGTTGAAGGGCATTAAAACCTTGCCCTTTTCATGGTCTGATCACTTCCTGCTGAGGCTTGACTTTCGGAGGCCAATCCCCCACTGTAGGGAGGAGGAACTGATTAGGTGGTTCCGCCCCAGGCGCCTGATGGACCCAATGGGGTTTCAGACAGCGCTTGGAGAAATACCTGACACTATCGTCCACAATCCGGTGGAGTCCTTAGTCGCTGCTTGGAATATAGTGGCGGTGGGGGCTCTAAACCGGATTGCGCCTTTGCGACCTCTCCGAGGCGGCGGATCCAGGAGGGCCCCTTGGTTCACCGAGGAACTCCGGGAGATGAAACGCCAAAAGAGACGCCTAGAGCGCCGCTGGAGGGCCAGTAAATCTGAGTCAGACCGAGAACTGATGAGAGCCTTTATTAGAGCCTATCTCGGGGCAATACGGGCGGCGAAATGTTTGCATTTTGCCGCCCTTATTGCATCTGCCGAATCGCGCCCAGCCGCCTTGTTTAGAATAACCCGCTCCCTCTTGAAAGGGAGGGATGCGGGTGACCCTCTACAGGGTAGAGCTGAGGAATTTGTTCAGTATTTGATGGATAAAGTCGCTCGGATTCGGACAGAGCTGGATTCCAATTGCACGATACCAGCCGAGGTACCGGGGGAGGGTCTTGAGCATGCTTTGTGGATTGAGTTTCAATGGGCTTCTCCTGATGAAGTGGACAAGGCCATGGGAGCGGTGAGTGCCTCCACTTGTATACTGGACCCGTGTCCCTCCTTGCTGGTCTCGGCCAGCAGGGAGGTGACATGCGGCTGGATCCAGACGATTGTGAACACCTCTCTCCGGGAGGGAATCTTCCCACCCCTCCTAAAGGATGCGGTGGTGAGACCTCTCCTGAAGAAATCGTCTTTGGACCCAGCCATTTTGAGCAACTATCGTCCAGTCTCCAACCTTCCCTTTGTAGGTAAGGTTGTTGAGAAAGTGGTGGCCTCGCAACTCTGACGGTCCTTGGATGAAGCCGATTATCTAGACTCTTTTCAGTCGGGTTTCAGGCCTGGTTACAGCACAGAAACTGCTTTGGTCGCGCTGATTGATCATCTCTGGCAGGCCAGGGATAGGGGTCACCCCTCTATCCTAGTGCTTCTTGACCTCTCAGCGGCCTTCGATACCATCGACCATGGTGTCCTTCTGCGACGGTTGCGAGAGGTGGGGGTGGGAGGCACCGTTTTGCGGTGGTTCTCCTCCTACCTCTCGGACAGGTCGCAGTCGGTGTTGGTCGGAGGGCAGAGATCGACCCCAAGGCCCCTCAAGTATGGGGTGCCGCAGGGTTCGGTCCTGTCCCCCCTCCTATTTAACATCTACATGAAGCCGCTGGGTGAGATCATACGCCGGCACGGGATTAAGTATCACCAATATGCAGACGATACGCAGCTGTATCTGTCTGCCCCGTGCCAACTCAGCGAAGCAGTAGAAGTGATGTGCCACAGTCGCCTTCCAATCACTGACCTGGTTTCCCTCCCAAGTCCCACTGGGTGAGAAGGTTACACAGTATATATCTAGGACAGGAGAAGGATGCGGTCTGGGTTCGGGGCTGCAAATTGAGGTCCGGCTCCTCTCGCATCCTGCCCCATTGAACGTGGTACCTCCCAGCCGTCCCCGGGGCTGCCGTTGCAGATGGCGCAGTCGACAGGCAGACCAAAGCCCGGGTGCTGCCTGTTGCAGATGCCCTGCGGAGTCGGGGGCCAGCTGCCATTCCCCACCGCCTGAGCTCGGTGGTCCTTCTCGCCTCGCAGAAAGAGTCTGAAGTGGCGCTGGAACCGAGCCACAAGTTGAGAGCCCAAGAGGCTGCCTATCAGGCCGGACATCCTCCCTCCGAGGGGCAAGCAAAAGCCAGGCGCGGTGGGACGCTCCGCCGACTGAGCCGCCAACCGGCCACCACTCTGCAGAGGAGCCGGAGAGAAGGGCCGGGCTTGGGACAGGTGCAGTCATGGGACACCTCTATGTCAGAGATAGCGCCGGGGCGGCCAAAAGCTGCTTTCAAGAAAGAAAGAAAGTGCCAGCCCACCAGCAGAGGCGGGTAAAAGACCCACTTCTGCTGGCAGGCTTCCCCGACACAGAGAAAGAAAGCTGGCAGGCTGCCCTCCCTGCCTCTCCTACCCACTTCCCTCTGAGTGAAGAAAAGCAAACACACACACACACACACACATTACTTACAAATTACAATTACTTACAAATTACATTAATTTTGAATTATTCCCCCTCCCTCTGACCCACATACCTTTTCCAGCTGTTTCACAGAGGATTTCAACTCTGCTCTTGTCTGCCATGATGAAAATGTAAAAATATAAAAGGAAAAAGGCAAGAGCTGATGAGGTCATGCTGGGTTAGCTGCTGCCAGAGTCTCCAATGGATGATTCTGCTTAACTGTTTAAAAAAGCCTCTAAAAAACACCCTCTACAGGAGGAGGCAAGAGAACCATGTGCCTCATCTACATAAGGAATTTTTCAGCTTTTAACCCTTGGTTAACTCTGCTTGAGTGATCATAAAGTCTGACTAAATGAGGCACGTGGTTCTCCCACCTCCTCCTGTAGAGGCCACTTTTTTAGAGGCTTTTTAAACAGTTAAGCACTAAGCAGAGTCATCCACTGTGACTCTGGCAGCAACTATCTCAGCCTTTTTCCTTTTAATTTTTTTTTCTTTTCATGATGACAGTGGTGAAGCTCTGCCTCCCCTGACTGCACGTCACTGCTGGATATGCAGGTTTCCAGATATGTTTGCAAAGGAAAGTCTAGAATGTAAGAGCAAACTATTAAGTTTTTCTTCTATTTTCAAATATAGTTAGCTCTGAGTTTTCTAAAAACATTTTCCTAAAGGATAATGTGAATAATGGAATCTTAGGTTTTATCTTTTTAAAACAATGTTAAACCACTTTATTATGATATGTGAAGATGTAGCTCTTTGGAGAAGGTTCTAATGCTAGGAGAAGTAAAGAGAAAGGAAAGATGAGGATGGCCAACAGTAAGATGGACAGACATGGTTAAAGTATCTATGAATATACTATTAAAGACATGAAATACTCAAGGAGAAATCATCAAGGAGAAAAATCTACCTATGTAGTCACTAAGATCAACATTGATTTGATAGCACATAATCAGGCAATTAAACCATTTTACCATGAATAATCTAAAAATAAATCAACTTTAAACAAAGGCAATTGGCAGCATTCCCTGAAAATTTATGTTCCTTTAGAATAATGTTTTCCAGAACAGAACTGGGCCATCTAACTTCCTCTTGTTCCCATTTGTACATCTTAGGATCACTGGACAGATACATATATTCAAGACTTAATGGGAATTTTTGAAAATGTTTGTAATAACAACAATACACCTAATAAGAAAAGTACTGTTGGTATATAAACAATTCTTCCACTATGAGATACTGGGATCAAGTACCACGCAGGTCTATATGAAATTCATGTTTTATTAATCTACAAAGTACAGTCCAGCAAAACTCCAAATAATCACGCATAAATAGAAAGGTAATTGGCTGAACATTTACTAACAATATAAATTCTTACTTTTGATTCTTTTAAGCCAAATTGCATTAGCCTTTTGGATATGAGATCAGGTTTTAAATAATATGGAAAACACATAATAACATTTCAAAATATTACAACATAGTTCCAAGTGACTATCATGTTCAATGTTTATACATATATAGGCATTTCACAGAAGAACAGTTGATCTTACCTGAACTATCTTTCTCAGAGTCTTGTGGCAAGATCCAGGAATGGGTGTTACCAAAAAAAACTACCTTAAGGGTTAGAAATTGGAGAACAACTGATCTCAAGGGCTAAAAAGGCTCTCTGGTAAGAGCCTGAAGGTTCACCCACAAATGCGCAAACGACAAAAGCGCGCCTGACTAAACCGCGGTGACAAAAGCGCGCCGACAAAAGTGCACCGACGAATGAGCGCTGAAGCGCGCCGACAACAGCGCGCCGACAGAAGCGCGCTGTAGCCCTAACCCTAACCCTAACCCTAACCCTAAACCTAACCCTAAACCTTACCTTAACTTAAATCGCGCTTCTGTTGGCACGCTTTTGTCGGCGCGCTGTTGTTGGCACGCTTTTGACATCGCGGTTTTAGCACCATGGTTTTGTCGGCACGCTTTTGTCGTTCGCGCATTTGTCAGGTCACGAGCCTGAAGAACTGTGGATAGGTCCCAATTGGGGAACCTATGAACCACCGGGGGTCTAATGTTGGCATCATCTCTCAGGAACCTCTTAATGACTGGATGCTAAGCCAGGGAGTGGGTTCCCTCCCCAGCAATCACAGTGGCCAGGACAGCTACCTGCCTGCGGATGGTGCTGCATGAAAGGGCCTTATCCAAACTGTCCTGAAGGAACTTGAGGACCTGGGGGTGGTAGCTGAAGTAGGGTCCAGATGCGCTGACTGGCACCAGGTTACAAAGGCGGACCATGTGACATTATATATCTGTGTGGTAGACTGCCTCCTAGAGGCCTCAATGATACTGGTCACCCAAGCTGAGAAGTTGGCAGATCTCAAACGATCCCACTCAAGTGCAGGTGGTCAATTGGAGTCACTGAGGCTCCAGATGGACGAGGACCCCCTGGCACAGGGAGATTTCCTTCCGGGGAATCCTCCAATGGGGAGAGATGGATAGGCTTACTGTTGTGGCCCAGCAGGAGCCGTTGGAACTGCAAACAGACTCCGCCAGTGAGGGGCCTTATGAGTTGGCTCTGGAAGAGGTGGAGGACCCTGGACAGGGTTCAGACTCCGAGAAGGATGCTGAGAGGCTGGTTGGCCACCAGGAGGCGCCTGAGGCATGGAACAGTGGTGAGAGCCGAAGGGAATGTGCTCCTCATGTCATGCCTTGGAGTAGTGACGAGGAGACAAAGGAGGTGGTCCTGGATGCCCAGTAACACCGTGCAGATCGACAGAGAAAACAGCTATGCAGTTACAAAAGATAATTGGACTCAGCTGGTTGTAATTAGGTTCCTCTCAAGATCGCTTTTAAGGAGGGACTCAGGGAGGAGTCCTGATTTGCAGGATTCAACTTCATTCATAACATTGGAGAAGCTGTTATCTGTCTATGCCTAAGTCTGAGTTGTTGCCAAGGTTCTTATCTGTTTGTTTATGCTTGGGCTTTCAGCACCAAAGTTTATGTTTCCTGTTAATTAAAGTGCTGTGAAATTCCAGTTAAGCTTGTCTCAGCATTTGTTACTGATGGAGGAGGGGGTTAGAACAGCTTACTAGATCTGCAAACCAAGGCCTTCAAGGTTAGTATATTGCTACCATGATCTCCTCTGCCCTCTCTACAACTATCTTCCCTAAGAAACATGGAATGAGAGGGAGAGGAGAGAAGGCATAGAGGAGACCCTCTGGCCAGTTGCAATGGAGAATGTTGATGCCTTCTGCACCTTGGACTGAAAACCAGGAGATGAACCTAGGTAGTTGCATGTATGTTGGTGTTGCAAACAGGTCTATGGTTGGCAGCCTGAACCTTTGACAAATCAGAGTGAATAGTTCTGGATGCAGCTGCCACTCGCCATGATCTACTGTGGCCCAGCTGAGCCAGTTGGCAGATGATTGTCCATGCCCAATATGTGTTCTGCTCTCAGCAACAAAAGATGTCTTTCCACCCAGGTCCCTAGCCTCAGTGCTTCATGCCACAGAACTTGTGAGTGGGTGGCCCCTTGTTTGTTGATGTGTGCTTTGGTGGCCATGTTGTCTGTCAGTGCGAGTATGTGATGGCCACTGACTTGCGATTTGAAATGATGAAGAGCCAGGTGGACCACCCTGAGCTCCAGCCAATTGATGTTGTGCTGCAAGTCCAACAGGGTCCTCTGACCTTGGGTTAGTTGCATGTCAAGAAGCACTCCCCAGCTGAAGAGCTTGCGTCCATGGTCAAAGTTAGTCGAACCAGTTCCTTGAATACAAAGCCCTTGTGTAAGGCCGGATATGTCCACCAGCATAGGGACAGGAGGACCTGGAACGGCACTTGGATCTTGAAGTCAGCATCACTGGTTCCATTCATTTGGTGAGGCAGCAGCAGCCACTGCAATGATCTGGCATGAAGGCGAGCCCATGGCACTATCATGATGCAGGAAATCATTTTCTCCAGCAGCCTGGATAGAAGTGCTACAGGGACAAAACGTGCCCTATGGATCTGTCTGACCAACTGAACTATACTATCCCTACAATGAGGGGACAGATAGACCTTGCCTTCCTCTATATGAATCATGGCGCCCAGATGCTGAAATCTGGTGGTAGGTTCCAAATGGCTCTTTCAAAATTAACTGAGAACACATGATCCTGAAATGTCCTAACTGTCAGCTGAAGATCCCTCTTGATCTGCTTGGTGTGGCTGCCTGAATGAGAATATCGTCCAGGTAGCACTGTAACCTAACTGGGACAGAGCACAGGTGGGCAGCTATGACCACCAGAACCTTAGTAAATGTCCTAGGCACCGAAGTGAGGCCAATGGTAATGAATTCCTCCATTGGAGAATCTGAGGAATTTCCAATGCCCCTGGCGGTTCATAATGTGGAGGTAAGACTCAGTGAGATCAATTAATGCCAAGTGATTGCCTCCCCTGATTCCTTCTAAATTAGACTTCAAGGAGGACATCTTGAATCTCCTGTATGCTAGATGATAATTTAAATGTTTGAGATTGAGGATAGCCATCCAACCCCCCCCCCCCCCCGAACTCTTCGGAACAACTTCCAGAACAAGCTCAATCCCTTGGATATCCAACAGGTACTGGATAGCCTTTCTCATAAGCTGTTGCTTGATCCTGTTCCAGGATGGAGAGAAAATCCTGAATCGGTTTGGGAGGTGGAAGTGGAACTCCAATTTCAAACCAAATCTTACCGTGTTGTGGACCGATGCATCCGAGGTGATGGATTCTCAGCTATCCACAAATAAGGGAAAGTGGCCTCATAGGGTGATTTGGTCCCAAATCACTTACCCCTGTGGCAGGGATGGCCTCCTCCACCATGAAAGGGCTGCTTACCCTGTATTTGGTACCTGGATCTATCTCTGGGGTACTGCCTATCTGCCTGCCTGTCTAGGTGCAGGGGAAAATACTTGTGCTGCTGGAAATCCTGCTCAGAAGGTCAAAAAGGAGGCTTTTGGAAATAAGGTGCAGGGTGTTGGTCAGAATGTCTGGTCACTGTGGGAAGAACCTTGCGCTTGTTCTCCACTAAAATGGGATCCAGAGATGCTTTGAACAAAGACTCATCTGAGAATAGTGAGAATGCTAGTCTCCACTTGGACTTGGCATCGGCCTGCCAGCCACGAAGCCACAGGAGTCTTCTGGAGGTGACCAAAGAGGAGATCACTCTGGAAGCATACTTAACAGCATTAAGTGTGATATCAGAAGAGAATTGGGTGGCAGCTATCAACTTTTTGACATCCTATTGCACTCTGCCATCAGCTGAGGGAATGTGCTCCTGTATTTGGCATAGCCAGAGGAGGTGGAAGTAGCCAGGGCAGCCACTGGTACATTAAAGCTAGGTATCTGTAATGCCTGTGAAAACCCTGTTTCTAGATTGTAAAATCTGCTGTCATTACCCCTGAGGTTTGGAAACGTCCCAGGATGTGCCCACTGATTCTTGACTACATCCAGAAACAGTTGGGGGGCCAGAATCTCCTCCTTCTCTACCTGTGACTCAGAGAAAAGACCCCCTCCCAACACCCTGGCACCCACTGCAGGAGTAGTGGTACCCCGCAGCGTAGTGGTGACCTTGCAGAGGAGGGACTTAAATAAGGCCAGAGGAAATAGGCCTGTGAAGGCAGGAAGGTCTGGGAGTTTCCTCATCATCCAAAAGGTCAACCACCCTCTGCATCTCTTCCCCTAAGAGGGAACTCTCACTAGCAATTGAAAGAGAAATAGGCCTCTGTCCCTGTGCTGTTGATGGCCCGGGTTGGTCTAGATGATGCCTTGGGGGCCCACAAGCTTCCTGATACCTGATTCCTCTGCTGCAAACCCAAGGCATTACCTTGAGATATGGCTTGTGAAATCAGCTGCCTAAAGCACTCTGGGAGGTCAGGCATAGGTGAGAGTGTGGGAGGATTCAGCTCTGGCCCAGGACAAGCAGCCTGAGGGGCAAGCCTTCTCCTGTGTTGGATTGTCACCAAGCCAGGTACTAAGCAGTCGAATGGATCCCCCTGGTAATCAGCTGGGTCCCCAGAAAACAGAAGGGGGGAGAGGGAGATATTGTCTAGAACAGGAAAGAAGTAGGAAGGTCCAAGAATGGAATACTCAGGTGCCAAGAATAATAGGTCTCTCTTGGGCTGAGACTGAGTTGAAACTGGAGCCAAACAGAGAGACCAGAGAGGCATGGCTTCAATTAAAACTCAGTCTCTGGGCAGATTAGGACATAATGATACCAATTCCTGGACCCTCCCACAAGCTACTCCGGAGAACATGCAAGAACTTTCAAGTACCTAGATTCTGAATTTCAGCATAGAGTTCAAAGTTTCAAAGTTTAATGAATTTATATGCCGCCCAATCCTGAAGGACTCCAGGCAGCTTACATAAAAACAGCTCTAAAAAGAATACTAAGAAAAAAATTAAAATAGAGAGGGAAAGCAAGTTAAAAAGACACATCATGCACTCAATCTTAGTGGGGCTGGACCTCATTCATGAGGTCAACAGCCCCAGGCCTGCCGGAATAGCCATGTCTTAGTAGACTTTCGGAAGGCCGAGAGAGTGGGGAGGGTCTCTGGGGGTAGATCGTTCCATAGGGCCAGGGCAGCTACAAAGAAGGCCCTCCCCCGAGGAGCTGCCAGACGACATTGTCTAGTCGACGGCACCTGGAGAAGGCCCATCCTGTGTGATCTTATCGGACGCTGGGAGGTATGTGGCAGAAGACGGTCTCATACATAGAGAGACCGGATACAAAGAAAAAGGAGGAGGGAATACTAATAACAAGGGATTATAACAATTATATGCACCTGGATTTAATTCTAGGTGAAAGTAAACAGATGAAAACTTGGAACATTTTTCTATCTATGCACAGTGTTCATGCTGCTATAGATAGGACTCCAAAATCGAGACATGCAGATGATAGAAGAACAGAGATAAAGCTCTAATTCTGCTGCTTTTTAGTGAACATTCTGATTTTGCAATCTTAATATGGTAGGTTAAAGCAGAAGAATAAAACTAAAACAAATTGAAATCTGCAAATATTTCCAAAATTATATAATATATAACATTTACAAAGTCTGACATTTATAGCAATTGGGATATCAATTTCATTTTAAATGAAATATTTGTAAAATAAGTTCCAGATTTTATATGGCCTTCCATATATTATATATAATGTATGTAATATGCTAGAGTCCTTATCGAAAGTAATTTAACAATTGCCATCCCAGGAAGTCTATCAGAATATGGCATCACACTGGGATCTTAATAAGGCATTCTTATTTTAAACCTATAAAATGCAATTTATGAACAAGCAAGAGCATGATGCTCTTCACAATGCACAAATGTATGCAAAATGCCCCCAAAGAGAGAAGGAATTTCAAGGCTTTAAAAAATTCCTTGACTAAACTAAAACTAAATTAAACTAAATTAAAATGAATCAAAATTATTAAAAAAAATTGGCATTTATTTATTCTCAATTCTAGAAGAAGCTTTAGAAAAGGATTAATACAACTGATATGGTAAAGAGCATGTTGTCTAATGGATGTAAAAATCTACATTGTAAAGTGAAATTAGGATATGTCCTTCAGTAATGAACTATAGGAACAGCTGGGCACAGAAGGCACCTAGGGCAACCTTGATTTTCTCAACTTGAGATGAAAGCTTCAAACCAGTTCATCAATAGAAAATTTTAGAAATGGAATAAATGTTTGAAAATTAGTTTTCTGTACTAAAGCACAAATGTACAAACTTGCACTAGCAGTAAGTTTCAGCTGTTACAGAAGAAACAGAAAGACTGAAATCTGAATATATCACATATTAAATGCAATTATTTCTTTCAATAGGATTTGCAGAAATGCTTAATACTGCCAATGAAACCAGGTTTTTTTCCTAAGCCTAAGGACAGGAAAGACAAAGTCACTGGAATGAAAACCATCAAGGCATTGTGGGAAATTATAAAGGACAGGCGATCACAGAACCATCAACCACCTCAGAATTACCTAAACAACGAGGGTGAAACACACTAAATCTGGCAAAGCTGCCTTGCACCAACCTGGCCTGCCCATAGAAAAGCAGCCACTTTGAGATCCATAAACCTGGTCTGAACACTTAAAAGCAACATATTGCATCACAAAGAAAGCATTTGCAAAAAGGAATAACATTTCTTGTAGTAAATATATTTTATAAACAATTTAAAAAAAATTCCTCAAAAAACAATTTAAAAAAAGATATTCTATAAATTAAAAAAAATCCTTAAAAACCATTGTTAAGTATTCCACCAGCAATAATTTATAGTATAACTATTTTAAGGTATTGTACCAGCCATAGTATACTGTAACCATTATTCCAATCCACCAGCAATAATTTACACTGTAACCATTTCAAACTATTCCACACACAATAATTTAAAATGAAACCATTAAGAATATTCCATACACAATAAATTACAATAAAACTATTTTTAAAAATTCTATGCACAATACATTTCAAAGTATTGAGTATAAAATTTTTAAAAATGGTTTATTTTAATTTATTTTGGATAGAATCTTTTTTTAAATAGTTTAAGACAATTAAAAAAAAGAATCCACACACAATAAATTGAAGTAAACCATTTAAAAATATTCTACACTCAATACTTTTAAGTAAAACTATTTTAAAAAATTCTATGCACAATAAATAAAATATTATTTTAAAATACATTAAAAAAATAAAATTAAAAAAACCCTGGGTCACTTACCAGCAAGCAGAATCAGCAGCACTCCGATGCAATGGATCCTCGTCATCATGGATGGAAGCAACAGGGAGCAGGCAGGGAGGCAGCAGGAACAGGTAAGACACTAAGCAGGTCGCCTGGCAGGCTTAGCCAGCCAGGCGAGGCTGGAGAGGGGGGGCAGGGGGCTTCCCTTGCGAAAGCTGACAATTAAAATCAAGAAGGCTTTGAATATTTTTTTCAGGTGGGATTTGTTTTATCAATTGCTAACTAACAGAAACAGCAATTAGAAATCTAAAGGTATGAAAGAAAACACCAATTATGTAAGGAAAGGTCACTAAAATGTATAAGGAAATATTATTAGTACTTGATCATTATTAATGTGTAGATAACTGCGGGACATTACACACCGTCCTAGAACCTGCCTGCTAGCAAAGGACCTTCCCGAAGTTGCTTTTCTGAGCAACGGGGAGACAGAAGGGACAAAATACCATCTGGCTGGGATGGGTATACAGGGCCAGGGCCGGGGCCGGGGCAGGCTTACTTCTGGGTCCGGTCATCAACCGGTTTGCAAGAACCAACGGGGACTGGCAGCAACCCACCCCTGATCTTGACAGACTTGAACATTGGACACTATCTAATAAAATGAGATTCAATTGTGAAAAAAGTAAGCTTTCACCTTTAGATTAGAAAAACAAAATTCACAGGTAAAGTATATGTGGTACCTCCCTGAATAGTAGTAACTGTGCAAGGGATCTTGGAGTTTTAGTGCACAATCATTTAAATATGAGACAGCAGTATGCTACAGCTGCTAAAAAAGCCAACATAGTTCTAGGCTGCATAAACAAATGGATAGAATCAAGATCACATGAAATGTTAATACCACTTTATGATGCCTTGGTAAGGCCACACTTGTTCACACTTCATTTAGTTTTTGTCGCCTCTATGTAAAAAAGATGTTGAGACTCTAGAACCACGATGGCAAAACTATGGCACACTTGCCACAGGTGGCACACAGAGCCTTCTCTGTGGGCATACAAGCTGTTGCCCCAGCCCAGTTCCAACACACATGCATGCATGCCTCCTGCCACCCAGCTGGTCTTCGGGTCCCTGCTGCGGATGCGCAGGAGGCAGGACCTTCCCCAATCTCCGCAGGTTCTCCCCCCAGCACACTCTAGCTTTCTCTTGCATTTCTAATGCCCGTGCCTTCCCTGATGTCTGCAGGTTCTCACCCAACATGCCCTAGCTTTCTTCTACATTTTTGCTGCCTGTGCCTTCCCCAATCTCTGCAGGTGCCTCTCCAAGGAGCAGGGTGCATGACCGGGGGTTCTCACATTGCACTTTGGGGATTGGGGCATGAGTGCATGATTCACGCGTGGGCACTCGGCACCAAAAAAGGTTAACCACCACTACTTTAGGCACTTACTTGGTAGACCATCTACAAAATCTCCTATTCAGCTCAGAGAAGAGGTTGCTTGGAAATTTTTCAAGTGATTTCTGGAAACAATTAGAGTTCTAGAGTAACCTCTCTTAATCAGTGTTCCACCCCTGCCAATGTTAATAGTATGGAATTAGCAAGATTAGGTACTGTTCTGACCCTGGCAAAAGCCTGGTGTTAATATGGCATTCAGATCCTAGAGACGAAACTAATAAGGTAAAAGATAAAATTGGCAGCACTTACAATATCTTTCCACAGTTCAGCACTCACTCTTCAGTCAACTACCATCAACACCTCTATGATAATCCAGCCCCCTAGTTATCTCCAATCATTCAAACATTCCTTTCACCTCCCCCATCCACCCCGGTTGTGAATGATTGCTATCTGTATTATTGAGGCAACAGAGGGACTCTACTTGCAAACAACTCCCAGGTTTCAACATATCTACACTTAGAACAGTTCTAATTAATTTATTATTCCAAATATGAGTAATGAAGGAAGATAGTCTATTTTTACTTATATAATTTATATCCTCTTTCCCTCAGTAGAAAACCCCATGTTTATTCTTTGAGCTCACTGATGGCTAACTTTTTGTCATTGTGTGCCCAAAGTGCATGCACATGTGCTCATAATGCAATGCTTGTACGACATCCTCCATGTACCCAACAATTGCGCATGCACAGGTGACCCCCTGCATATGCCACACCTCTGCACATGCGACTCGCCACTTCCTGCACATGTGACCCCCTGCATGTGCCTCTCACCCACATGCATGTGCCTCTCACCCACATACATGAGCAACCCTGCACATATACATGCAACTTCCCTGTGTGCCCCACCCCCATGCATGTGCATGTTTCCCAGGGACGGATTTCAAAAATTTTACTACCAGTTCTGTGGGCATAGTTTGTTGGTCATGTGACTGGGCGGGTGTGGCTTCATGGTCATGTGACTGTTGGTCATGTGACTGGGTGGGTGTGGCCAACTTGACATCATTCATGTCAAGGAGCACCTTGCTTGGCCTCTCCTCGCCTCAAAGGCCTCAACAAGATACAATTTCTCTGTCTATTTATTTACTACTTCTGAACATCCAAAATATACTATTTAATCCTATGTATATATGCCATATGTACATACATATTACATAGTATAGAGGGCGTATAGGCACCACAAAAAGATACATTATCTACTATATATACTGTATGTGTATGTACACACACACACACACACACACACACACTCTTCTAAAACTATTCTACCTCATTTACTGCATTTGGAAAAACACACCTAGAGTCCACTTTCTGCCACACATTTAACTATAATTTCTGTACATTAGAACATTACACGGGGGCGGAGCCTGGATGCCATGATGAGACGATGTGCGATCTCAAAGCTCTGAGATCGCACTCGATACTTTTATTGCTGGGGGGTTCCAATGGACCTAAATCATCCCGAAGAGATGGTGAACAGGAAGATTACATCTTGCTGATCTCGGGGATATCACAAAATTTCCGAGAAAAGCAGGTCTAAAGTCTTCTGCTGGCAGTAAAAATTCCAATCTTTCAAGGCTGACAAAGTCAGGGCAATATGGAGAAGTGTTAAGCTGGTGAGAAACTTTTATTATTTAAAAAAACAGACTGCCTAAAATGTTTTAAAACTAACTTAAATCAAAGAATAGAAGAACTTAGCAGCGATTTTGATCTTTGTAATGGTTCTGGACAGTGGTTATCTTACTTTTTAAATGTTATTTACATGGATTGATTCTAAGTAAACCTTTTCAAATGGACGGACTACTATAACATTTCTACTGACTCTCTGTAAGCTACAAATTGACTGTTTACATCTCGACATTTTTATTGCTTGGCTGTTCTGGCTTAAGATCTGATAAGATTGTACAGCTGTTCCTTTGTAGTTTGCTTTCACTGGTGAGTGTTTCAGTCTTGCTGAGCTTTTAAGAAAAAATACAACTGCGTATAAACATGGTGTCTCTTCAAGCCTCTCTCCAAGCGATACTTTCAGCTTTGAAGAGGGTGTTTGATAGAGAGGAAAGAATTGAAAGAAAATTGGATTATTTGGTGTATTTGGCAACAAATTGCGAGGAAAAAACTGAGGATGTTCATCAAATACAAAAAAAGAAGATGGAAATTCAAAAAATTGAAATGGAAGATGGCTATAAAGAGTTTGAGCTTTCTTAAGTATACAACTATACCATTCTTCTTTTCCATAGCGGAAGCTATAAAATGTTGACCAAGTTTTGAGTTAATCAAATATTTTTGATCAGTTGACTTGATATGAGTTTCTTGCAAACAAATTACATCATTCTTAAACTGTTTGAGATAGTGAAATATTTTCTTTCTCTTCTGTGGAGAATTCAGTCCATTGACATTCCATGTTAAAATCTTAGTTGTCATCTTTGGTTGGCTGAAGCATTTTTAGAGCTTCCTGCATGGCCTGTTTAATCTTAGGCCTAGCTCCTCCCACTGCTTCCAGACTTGTTATTGTAGTTCCTGTTGGTGGCGCAATACTGGAAGAAGGAAGACTTGCCTACAATTCAAGAATGGACATTGAAAGTCACAAACTTAGCCGAGATGGCTAAAATATCGGCATATCTTAAAGATCACTCAAATGAGAGATATAAACGAGACTGGAAAAAATGGATTGACTATATACAAAATAAATACGGGACCAAGAAACTCCAGTTAGCCTATGCTTAAGATCAGAAATGATTTAAATTGTTTAAAGTTAGTTCAGCAAGAAGAAGCTAAGGTCAATGTAGAATGTCATTAATTACTTTATTTCTTTTTTTTCAATAGATTTTAGACTGTTTGTTAAAAATCCATACCGTGTACGGGTTCTGGGAAGTTGGGCGGGGGGGGAGGAGGAGGGGGTAGGGGGTGGAGGAAGGGAGGGGCATACAAAAAAATATTGTACTTCAATGTTTTAATGATTGACGAATGATGAAATATTTGTGTTTTAAAAGAAATAAAACCTTTGAGATTCAAAAAAAAAGAGTTTGAGCTTGTTGATATTCGTGCCAATTGGTTTATTTCTGAGGGAGGAAAGAATGGAATATTTGAAGAGGAATTAAATGGAGAGAAAATTTATTTCAAAGGACAGGACATAGAAGGAGAAGAAAGCATTAAAGAACTTATGGACTATGAAACACTATTTACAAAATATTTGATAACACTGCTGAGAATTAAAGACAAGCTGAAAAAGAAAACAAAAGGAGGGCGTCAACATTATATGAGATACTACAAACAAGAAGGTGCAAAGATCATTTCGTACAAACTTGTTTTAAAAGATGTTTGGAGAATTGGATCCACAAATGGCAGTAGATATAAGATTGTTTTGTTATTGGAGAGATACAGGTTGATAGATAGAAGAGTATAATTCAAAATTAGCTAAACTTAGTTAAATCCAGTGGTAATAGGTATAGTTAAATAAAAATTGATAATGATAGTAATATATACAATGTTGAGCTGTTATGATAAGTAATAATTGGATATGAGAAGGGAAGGTTAGAAATATTTTTGGAGTATATATAAAGATTATTAACAACAATAATAATTATAATAAAAAACAAAACTAGATACAGTTAAGTTTTAATTAATAGGGGGAAAATGTTATGACATAGGATATAGTTAAATAAAGAAAGGATAATGATAATGAATTATATACATGGAGGATTAGAAAATTTTGATATTAAATATTATGGATGTTTAGCTAAAACAGGATATGAGGATTTAATGTTAATGGAGGATTTCACAAATAAGTAAATGAAATGCCAGCATATGGTTATGTATTGAATCTTGGTATATTTAAGGATGAAGGATGTTTAAATAACTATAGTCAAATAAAAGTGGAGGTATGATGATGTTAATATAGTAAATATTTGAGTTAAGATATTTGAATTAATATGAATTATATTTGATGATGGTAGAAGAGATGCACAAAAGCCTTTTGTAACCAGCTGATACACTTTCTACAATATGTAAAGAAGGAGGAGTTGTATGTTTGTTTTGAAAATAAATTTAAAAAAAATTAAAAAAAGAACATTACACATACCTACAGATGTTCTTTCCTAGCCTGCACATGACTGTTAGAGCCAGGAGATGTCAAGGATTGAGTAAAATGTGGTGAAACTTACTTAACAATGCTCTTGCTTAGCAACCAAAATGTTGGGCTCAATTGTGGTCATACATCAAGGACTACCTGTGCCTTCCTCTGCATGGCAGCCTTGTCCTAGTAAACTCCTCCTTTCTGGCAATTTTCCTCTGTTAGAGGCACCAAAATAATCCAGACAATATAAGGTTTCCTGTTGGAGCAGGGGATTAGGCTAGATGGTCTCCAAAGTCTCTTCTAACCCTGCTATTCTATGATTCTGTAAGGATCTTCTGCTGGAGCAGGGGGTTGGACTAGATGACCTCCGAGATCTCTTCCAGCCCTGAAACAGTTATGCTGCTTCAAAGCATCTTCTGAAGCCACTTCTAGTACCAGGAGATTGTGGTCCTTCCTTCCTCTCCTTTTCTCTCTCTCTCTCTCTCTTTCTTCCTCTCTCCCATCATGTATCTATCCATCCATCCATCCATCCATTCATGCAATTATATGTCATTCACTTTTCCCTCCCTTCTTCCCTCTGTCTCCTTCCTTCCTTCCTTTTTTCTTTATTCCATACAGCTCTGAACCCTTAAGGCAAGCCAAATATAAGTGATCCTCACTTAATGGCCAGTTGCTTAGCAAATTTACGACTGACCTCCCCAGACCTACTTGACCTGTTTTGGAGTTTTGACAGTCATGCACACACACGCACGCACGTGCACACACTCATTTAGGACCAGTTACAACATCCCACACAGTCATGTGACTGAGGCTTTCTATGGTTTTTTGCCAGCTTGCAACAATTCCTTCTGGTTTCTGGTTAAAAATGTCCATTGGGGAAAATGGTCTTGTTTAACAACTACAGTGTTTGCTTAATGACCACAGGTCCCCTTCTCTATTTCTTTATTTCTCCCTCTATCTCTTTTTTTGTCCCTCTCTTTTTTCACCTCTCTCTCTCATCTCTTTCTCCCTCCCTTTCTCTGCCTCTCATCTCCCTCTTTCTTTCTCCCTCTTTCTTTTTCTCATCTCTATTTCTCCCCCCTTTCTCCCTTTCATCTCTTTCTCCCTCTCTTTCTATGGACCATCTCTCTTCCTCTATTTCTCTGTCTCTCATCTCTCTCTTCCATTTTCTCTTCCTGTTTCTCATCCCTCTTTCTCCCCTTTCTCTCTCATCTTTCTTCCTTTCTCTCTTTCTCTCCCCCTTTTGTGTGTGTGTGTGTGGGCCCGTGCAAGCCTGATAGAGGACAGAGCCAACATCACAACTGCCCCTTCCTCTTTTCCATCCCTCTTGTTGTGATCACACTCTCTTCTTTCCCCCTCCCTCACAAGCTTGCCATTCCCCTTGAGACTTTCCCCTCTTTTCTTTCCCGGCACTGGCTTTAATGGAGGGGAAGCATAAGTGACTAAATGGTGCACGTCTTCCCAGAACAGCAGCTGCTTGGCTTGTCCTGATAGATCACCTTTTTTTCTCCCCTTAACTTTAGAGGCAACATATACAGGCAAAGCCCGAGAGGCACACGTGCCTGGGTTGCCCTGCCCCCTCCCCCCTGCTTTGTTTTTTGCCCTCCTTTTCACTCAATGGCCTTTGAACACATGCTGAGGAGGAGCAGGGAGAAACAACCGCTGCTGTCACCCTCCCCTCAACCTGCTGCCTCCCTCCCCTCAACCTCCCTACCGCCTTCACCCAAAGCCTTGCGCTGCAACAGGAGGCTGAAAGTGAAATTTCTTTCCCTCCCTGTTGTGTACCTTGGCAACAGGACTGTTTCTCTCTGCCCCCTTTTCCAGCCAAAAAACATGCCGGCAACAGCAGTGGCAACTGAGGGAACCAGTTTGGGGCGTGGCCAGCCTGGGTCACTGATGGTTCTGTGACCTAGGCCAGCATGCCACTATCGGTTTAGCCGAACCAGTTCAAACCAGTAGGAACCCACCTCTGATGTTTCCCCATGTGCACCCAAAGCATGCGCACATGACCCCCTTCTTCCCCCATCACCTGTGCATGCACGTGTAACAATCTGCATGTGCCTTGCCTCCTGCATGAGCAACCCCCCCATGTGCCCCAGCCCCTGTGCATGCAGCCATGTACACCTCACTCCCAGGCTTGCACATGTATCTCTCCACCCCCCACATGTGCGACAGAGACCCGAAAGCTGGAATTTCTAGCATGTATACACTATTGAAACAGTGACATCTATGTTGGCTTGGACATGTTGAGAGAATGGCTGATGGTCATATCCCGAAAGATCTCCTGTATGGAGAATTAGTGCAGGGAAAGTGCCCCAGAGGGAGACCACAGCTGCGATACAAGGATATCTGCAAGAGGGATTTAAAGGCCTTGGGAATGGACATTAACAACTGGGAAACCTTGGCCTCTGATCGTTTGGCTTGGAGGCTAAAGATGCAGCATGGCCTTCTCCAATTCGAAGAAACACTTGTTCAGCAAGCTGAGGCAAAGAGGCAGTCCTGGAACCAGTGAAATCTGGGGGCTGGGCAGGGGACAGAATGTATCTGCCTTCAGTGTGGAAGGGATTGCCACTCTCGAAGTGGCCTTTTTAGTCATACCAGATGCTGTTTTAGGAACTCTTTCAAGAGCACAATACCATAGTCTTCAGAGACTGAAGGATGCCAGTGAACAGGTTTTAAATTTTGATTTTAGTTGTTCAGCATCTTTGGAATAGAATGGAATATGAAGAATATAAATACAAAAACAAATGAACTCACTTCTAAGATAGATCAGCAACAGTATGGCAGTGATCATTGGATATGAGATGGACAGCAAATGAATTCCCTACATAAACAAATAAATGGTTTGTTTTGCTTCTATGAAAATTCACAAAGCTATGTATGTGTCCTGCAAAATGCAGTTTTTGCTAACATGTTAAATGATGTTGCAAAACAGAATTGCAGCAAAAGCTTCAGCTCCAAAAGCACAAATTGCTCAATTCAGAGATACTTCTCATTATTCCATCATACTTGGAATTTGTAATATTTTTTTAAAAAAAACTGTAATATGGTACACTAAAGGAAGTTCAATCTCCGCACTACTGATATGTGAATAAAAACTATGCCAATTACATGTTACAGCGCAAGTATAACCACAGCAAGTATACTTTATGTATAATAATACCAAAACTATTGTCCATTAAAGAATACTGCTACTTATATATTCCATAAAACTCTTTATACATATTTTTTCAGATAAAAACTGGAACAATAAACTACAATAAGCTTGGATTTTTGTAGCATTGAATCTGAAAAATATTTTTAAGGACTAAGACAAATTATTTTAGCATTGTTAATAATCATACCAATGCCTGTCAGACCTGTTTCCCTTCCTGAGCATATTATTTTATTTAGCAATATTGATCATTCCAAACTCTGTATGTGACCTAGAATGTGGCTAAGTGGATTTAAATTATATTTGTGTAGATACATCCTTAAAATTGACTTAAGCATGAATATGTGTGCAGAAGATCCTCATCTATGGTATAGACACTGAATTATGCTGGCATTACAAGCAAGTGTAGTTGTGTGTGTAGTTTTTATAACAGCAAAGTCACCTGATTATGTAGTACTAATATGCAAAAAAATGCTATTGCCTAATGTTTTTTTTAATCTATATTCAGGGATCATAAATACTTAAACGAATGAATTCTTTACAGAGGCTTTTCATGGTGATTATCATATTAAGTTCATCCTTAAATGTATCAAGATGAAGAAGCCTATACACTTTGCACTCCACAATACATCTGTTATGTCATAATCTCTAATAACTCATATTCAAGCTGACTTCAGAACAGTGTGCTCCAGTAACATTAAAAGCCATTAAGGGCTAAGGTGAGGTAGAATTTCAACCTCCTCACATCTCCTCAAATGCTATTGATCCAACTATGACTCCTTGCAATAATAAAAATAATAATAATACAGGAAACTTAAACTTCCAGGGACACTATAGTATCCTTTAAACTGGCATTACCATATTTAGTTATTGCATGCTACTAGGACAAAGTCATGCTGAGTCAACTTGGTTAATATCAAAAAATTAAACTGAGTCAGATTTGGCAAATAGTTAATGGAAGCTATCAGGAAATACCAGACATGTAAATAGATTGCTATAGAAAGGAAGGAAAAAAGGAAGGAAGAACCCCACTTGCATATTGTTGCAAGAACTGCATTAACATATCTATAAAGCTGTCAGAATATGAGAGTTTTTGATTACCAATTAAACTCAATATACATACATACATACATACATACATACATACATACATACATACATATACAGCTTTAATTTTGTGGTGCTCTGTTTCAAACTGCAATCTACAGATCAAAAATAAATAAAAGGTAAAACATCAAGAAAAATAATCTAGAAAAGAGCCATTAAAATACAAAGTAAACGCAGGAAAATATGAAATACAATCTACAATTACTCTGCAATTTATGCCAGGAACAATTAAAACTGTCATAAAAAGAACCTCCTATAAAATGCACCAAAAATAGTCCTCTTTATCTACATACAGCATTGCATAAGTGAGATATAGGTCCATTAAGCAATTCACTGAATAGAATCTTGCATATTTCCACAATGTTTACATTATACCAACAGGCTGAAAGCCTTGGCTGCATTATACGTTGACAGAGTTAATGTCTGGCTTTACGCAGTAAGCTAAAACAAACATATTTTCTGTTTAGAAAAAAATATTAATGTAGACAAAATGTCATAAAGCAATTGTTCAGCAATGTTGTACATGACATAGTGGCTCTTTTAAACTTGAAACATTTATATGTGGTTTACAGATTAAAAGGGATTACATTCATCGCCTCAGTTTAATCCAAGAGTAGGCCATCTGAATGTGTGCCCTGAAGTGCAGAGCCATGTTGGATCACAGTTGTTGAAAACTGATAGTATGATTTCCTGTCATTTTGAAACCAAAATAATAAAACTGTAATACCAGGCTAAAAACATCACCCTAAAAAATATAATGACTTGGTAAATTCATAAGTAAGCCATGAATTATCACACTGATTATTATTATTATTATTATTATTATTATTATTATTATTATTATTGCTATTCAATCATGTCTGATTCATCAAGTATACCTTTCAGGTCTCTGAAATTTCTTAGCAAAGTTTTTCAGAAGTGGTTTGCTATTGTCTCCTTTCTATAGTTGTGAGAAAGTTACTGGCCCAAGATTATTCAGTTTGCTTTGTGCCTAAAAAGAGAGTAGAAAAAGAGAGTAGAGGTCTCCCAATTTCTAACTTGATGCCAAACTGACTCTCAAGCCCGATGAATAATTATATATCAATACCAATAAAATGTTGGGCACTGTTTTACTATTAGGATGGACATGCAGGATATAAGGAAGCAACAGAAGAGAAACAAACAAAAATAAATATTCCTCAATCTTCTGCCATACCTGTTCTCCAACAAAGTCATGCATACAACCTCTCGCACACCAGGATTGTTGGCTTTTTCAGCAGAGCAGCTTTGCAGATTCCAAGTGGCCACTCTCAGCACAGGTCGCCCATCTCGCACCCCACCAAAAATTTCCACTGTGGGCCGTGTGGAGATTATCTGTGTTGGCCCTCCAGGAGGAAAATCCAAATCCTCACTCTGGAGACTCAGGGATGTGGGGCTTGGGTGAGGCTTGACAGTGAAATTAAGGCCACTATTAGTATTTGTGGAAGGGGGTCTTGATCGTTCTGCAAAGATCTGATGTCCGATTTTGTCAAAGAATGAAGAGTTGATACAGTTCATCTTAAGCAAGTCCTCAATACTTTTGAAGGGCCCATGCTCTCTGCGGTATTCTACAATGCTGTTGACAATCTTTTCTGTGATACCACGGATGCTCATGAGCTGAGCAGGTGTAGCTGTGTTAATGTTGATTTTAATAGCTGAAAGGTGATCCAGATTCTGGTCTTTCCTTAAAGAGTTGGGTGAATGTTGTGCAGAATTTCCTTTGCTGCTCACACAGATCTCAAATTTCACCTGCTCCAGCTTGGCAGCTCCAATTCCACTCACCAAGGCCAAGTCTTCAACTTTCTTGAAGCCACCAATATACTCACGATATTCTACAATGTTTTGGGCTACCAACCTGGTGACCCCAGGAAGAGTCATGAGCTCCTCTTCTGTGGCTGTGTTAATATTTAGCCTCTCCTGGTTCACAAGGATATTGCTGAAATTGCATGCAGCGCTGAATTTACGGCTATGGCAAAGATCCGAAGGGTCTCTAGGTATGGAGCGGTGGCAGCCAAGGTTACCACCCATCTTTTCTTCTTTTATCTTGCAATAATCAAAGTGGATTGTTTTCAAGCTCAAACAGGACAAGCGACTTTCAAGCAGAGCTGCTTGGCCCTCAGGTTGAGAGAAGTCTGCAGAGAAGTTCTGAAGAAAGAGGACAAATGGCAAAGCGCCTTTCAGAAAACCCTGGCAACATCACGGGAGGGTGAACAGTAAACACTGTTTAAAATCAGAGTTGCAATGCTGGAGTAACTCTGGCTTCCGAAGGTACTTCAGCAGCCAAGGGGTGGGGAAAGTTGAAAATATGCTACACAGACACGCAGCCACGCTCGCACGATGAAAGGCCAGTAACAAAAGCCGTGCTCCCCACCCCCCTTTACACGGAAGAGAGCCTTTCTCGTCCTTGTTTCGGTCAGGCTGGTGAAGCTTCCAGTCGCCCAAGTCTCTCCAGAACCTCTGCAGCGCTGCGGTCCCAAGCAAAAAGCTCTTCCTACAGTAGCATCTTGCCGGGGAGCATCCTAGTTCCGGGAGGCAACGCAGTTCCTTTTCTAGTAGGTCGTCGCCCACCTCCCACGTGGGGCTTTTCCTTTCCGACCTCCGCCAGTGGATTTCTCAACCTCGCCGCCTTTTGCAAAGTCAAGGAGGAGGGAAGAAGAGGAAGAGACCCAACACCTCGGCCACCTTGGGTTTTCGCAGTGCTCTTCTCCCGCAAGGTCGGCGAGTGTTTCTGCTTTCCTTCACTCTCGCTCCGGCAATGGCCTTCTTCGCGATTGCCCTTGGAAGGCTCCAAGACATCCCCCGCTTGCGGACAAGGACAGTGCCCCAGACAACCAGCCTTCAGGGCCAGCAGCTACGACATAGCTCAACTTGTTACACTCGCGAGCTGCTGAGCTTAGGGGCGGCGTGGGAGCAATAGCCGGGACCGCCTCAAAGCACAGGGGAGGCGGGGCCTGTGCTCTCGTGCTGAGGTTGTCCGGGCTGTTGCCGCTGGGCTAACTGGTTGCCTGTCAACCAAAGCCGGCTGCCAAAGCTAAAAGTAACTTTTAGCCCGAACTTTGGAGACTCAGTTGCCCCCTTCCCGTTTTCGAATACATACGCTAACCTTTGGCCTTGTGAGTCCAGGCTGCATCTGACTGACTGTCCCCCAAGAGTACTTCATCCTTCTGGCCTCTGCACACGGCGTGACTTGCACATTAAGTGGCTCTGTATACTAGGTATTTGAGCGCTTCCGTACGTTCGTGGGTGGAGGAGGATATGCCTGGCGGAGCCTTGATTTGCAGGGATGACGGGAGAGAAGGGACTTCGACAGGTCAGACATAGATAGAAACAGGAGGTTATCACGTGCTTTTTCAGCAGCTGTGTCCAAGAGCTTTTGGCATTTGGCAGGTTACTGAAGCTTCTTGGACTTGAAGAGTTCCCCGATGGTTAATCAGCTAATGCTGGTAATTCCGAAAAGTGCAAAAAAGTCTAAAATATATCTCCTGGGCTGAACAAATGGCTTGACACTGCTCAGTAATAGGCTGCCGATACTGCAGAAAGTTCCTGGGTTCTTCCGGAGGAGGTTTTACGAGGAGATTAGTCAAAGAAATGTGTCTGTGTGTATGGAGGGGAAACGTTCAGATGTTTTCACCTTTCGGTTGTGAAGCCTTGGGGAAAATTGGGGGAGGGGGGACTTCTTGTTGCAGAAAATGACAGGCTTTAGACATCTCAGGATACAGGAAAAGTTTATTTGGCTGCGAGGTTCAGAAAGCTAGCACATGCTAACATTGCAAATTCTGAACAACCTTCATTGTGGAAGCATGCGTTCTTATGCATTCTCAAAAGCAGCGCAATATGGAAATACTTAACTCATTTCTTATTTATTATTTTGAGGGAAAAGCTTTAAAAGTAGATGGGGATCTTACTTCTCCTTTTGTTACAGGTATGGACTACATGTCATTAACGAACTTCATTTGAACCTTGTGGTTTGGACTTTTGACATAGGAAAGTTGGCCAGAACATCTTGTGGTTAGAGACTGATGACATTACCCTGTTCCCTTAAGCAAGTTTCTAACTGTCCCTTTTATGCCACGTCTTCATTCTTATATTTTAATTCATATTTTATTCTTCTTTATCCCCCCCTTCTAGACTCTATTAATACCTCCAATTGAGTCTAGCCTATTAGATTAACAATATAAGCATGCAGGATACAGAATAGCAAAAAAGCAAGGATACAAGTGATACACATCTTAGAGCTTATCTTCCAGAATTACTTTCTCCACTTCTAAGAGTGCAATTTGAATATACGAGCTAGTATCTGAAACTTCATCTTCCTTGAAGGTATATGGGATTAGGCTTTCAGTTAACATTAACTCCTTTTCAGCCCGTATTTCTTTTACAGACCTCATAACGAGTTGTTTAAGCAAGAGTATTATGCAAGGGAGGAAGGCTAAACTTGCTATTCCACATAATAAAAGAAATAGCATTTGCTTGATCCAACCTGTTCCCAGTAGCCAAGATCTGTTCCTTGTACTTTTTGACCAATAGAGGAAGCTTGATCTTGTAGTTCTTGGACCACCCCCCGAACTGTTCCTGATCTATTCATATAGAAACAACAATCTTCTCCCAGGAATACACATAGCCTACCCTTTTCAGCAGTTAAAAGATCTATGGCATGCCGGTTCTGTAACATGGCTGCCAAGGAATCTATATGGTCCTGGACTTCAACCAAGGTGCCAGCAATTTGGTTCAGGCTTTCTTGGAATTCTTCCAACAGTTGCCTGAACTGTGTAATGGAATAGGTTATTCCACCTACACCCATTCCAACTGCTATCCCTATTCCCAAGATTGCTAATAGTGGAATTAGGAGCAGCATTCTTTTCTGAACATGTCCCATGAAGGGTACAGGGAGGGCCTTTTCACCACTTACGCCCCCCACCATTTTGGGGAGGAGGTGTACTAGGGTGCATGTGCCAGTCCAATTAGTGAGCAAGCACAGATAGGCATTTCTCCCACATAGAAAGAAAACACAATTTTCTCCTACACATACACCCATGTTCATGGAGAAGGCACGGGCTCGGAGGTTCATTTCATTAGTCCAGACTTCTAAAGTTCCTGCTAGGAGCATACCAGTCAGGGGCTGTAATGGAACTTCTTGATTAGGGTCCATTAGCTTATTCCTGAGGACTGGCCCTTCAAAGAGATATTGGGAACTGGTGTTTCCAGGGGGAAAGTAAACACAAACTCCCGTAGTGGATTGTATTGAAAGCCAAATGGGAAGTCGGGGTGGTTGGAATGGACTTGGGCAGCTTCCAGTGGTCAGATTCCTCTCCCATCGGTTAAAAACAAGTGGAGGTGGGAGCGAGAAAGTGATTTTCTGTTGGAAGAGCTTGTGAGCAGAGGGAGACATGCTGTGAGTCAATTTTATGTCTACAAGGGTTTTCCTGGGGGCAAGGAACATTTCAGATGGGCATTGTTCCTCTGATAGTGACCCCACAGGAATGCCAGGTTCCTGATATTGTTTGATGCACAAAGTGGGTGACCCTATAATTTCTACACCAACTGCTATGGGCCCAATGATTGGGAGACGGCTCATCCCCAGTGTTTTAAGCATGTTATACAGATCGCCATGTAGCTGGGCTTCTGCTGTTTTGGTTCCCCTTGTAAAAGACTGTCGTAGCCCTGATCGTTTCCCAAAGATCTGACTCAACTGGCACCGCATGATAAGATGAAGGTCCAGCAGGAGAGGAGGAGCCAATGTCGCGACATTACATCGTGCGGACTTGACAATCCAAGTCCGCCGATGACACTTTTGCCCCTGGACGGTCCAGCAGGACCTAAACCATCCCGAAGAGATGGTGACTGGGAAGACAAGACCTTGCTGGTCGCAGGGACATCGCAAAGTCTCTGACCGACCCAAGGGAAGCGCTTCCAACCGGCAGCAAAGAGGCAGCCCCCAGGAAAGAAAGAAGATGTGAAAGTGTTCCATCTGGTGAGGTTCTTTTGTTCTTTTACTTTTAGAAGATTGCCCTAAGAAACTTTTTTTTCAAGCTAAATTAGTCCTTTAAGTAAGAACAAAGCAGCCAATTTAATCCTTATTGGACTGCCTTAGAAAATTTTTTGCTCTTGCTTGTAACGATGTTTTGTGGATTGAAGTGACTGCAATGTTTCCTGTTTCTTCGCTTGAGGTGAATGGACTGATCTTTTTTCCTCCATTTCTTTTTACTACTTTAATTTTTTTGGCTTAAACTAAAACTTTTTTTATTCTAATAAACTTCTCCTTCTACTTGTTTCAAAATTATATTAAAAATACTTAAGGAAAAAGTATTAAAATAGTTGAATCTGCCTAAGTCTGGAAGCCTAAGTCTGAAGTTTTTTTTAGTTGAAACAATGTATCCTTTGTTCATTCCTATTTGACTACACTGACTTTGCAACAGAAGGGTTTGGAACTTGTTTTAAAACCCTGATAAAGACTCAAGGTCACTAAAATTCAAACGGAAGGTAAAGTGCCCCCATCTTGGAAGACAGCGTTTATATCTTTGATACCCAAAGAAGATCAAGATACTACCCAACCAAAAAATTATAGACCTATCTCATTACTTAATGTAGATTATAAAATTTTTACTAAAATACTAGCAAATAGGTTAATGGTGGTTATTCAACAATTGATACATACTGACCAAACAGGTTTTATACAGGGGAGACAGATGAAGAGTAATGTTAGACTAATTATTAATGCATTAGAATATTTGGGAAAGAACAACCAAATTCCTGCTGCGTTCATATTTCTGGATGCTGAGAAGGCCTTTGATCGAGTTAACTGGCAATTTCTGTTGAAGATATTGCAAAAAATGCAGATAGGAGATAGCTTTTTACAGTCAATTAAAACAATATACCAACAGCAAACAGCTGAAATCATCGTCAACGGAAGTTTAACAGACCCTTTTCCAATCGGAAAAGGTACAAGACAGGGCTGTCCTTTGTCCCCACTATTGTTTATTATAACTTTGGAAGTATTGTTGAATAAAATACGGGGCTTGGATGGTCTAAAAGGGATCAAGATTAGGCAGCAAGAATACAGAGTCCGCGCTTTTGCGGATGATTTGGTCATAATATTGGAACAACCGCAGGAATCTAGTATGGTTTTAATGAATACGATTAATCAATATGGTCAAGTGTCTGGTTTTAAAATAAATTTAGGAAAAACCAAAATATTAGCTATAAATATGAATACTAAACAAAAGAAAGAACTAGGAGGGATGCTAGGATGTGAGGTAGTCAAAAAAGTCAAATATCTTGGGGTTAATATTTTAGCCTCAAACGGGAAATTATATAAGCACAATTATGAACCACTTTGGCGGAGTATACAGACAGAGATGAAAAAATGGGAGAAATTGCACTTATCCTTGCTGGGTAGGATAGCGGCAGTGAAAATGAACATCTTACCAACATTTTTATTTCTTTTTCAAATGTTACCTATACTTAAAAAAGATGCGAATCTTTTAGAATGGCAGAAGGGTATCAACAAATTTGTATGGGTAGGAAAGAAGCCGAGGGTAAAGATGAAAATAATGCAAGATGTACGCGAGAGAGGAGGCTTGAAATTACCTAACCTAAAATTATATTATGATGCAGTGGTGCTATCCACAATTAGTGATTGGACCCATTTAACCAACGATAGAATACTGAATATCGAGGGACACAATCTGGTATATGGTTGGCATGCTTACTTGTTATTCAACAAAAAATTGGATAAGAATTTTAAAAGTCATATCTTAAGAAATGCTTTACTGCGGGTTTGGAAAAAATATCAATATAAACTAAATGACAAATTACCCATGTGGGCAATTCCTAGACATGCAATTGAAAATATGAATATAGCACAAAAACAGGATAGAACCACCTACAGACAACTTCTCACTTTGGAAAGGGGGGTTCTACAACTAAAATCCTTAGAGGTATTGAAAGAGGAGAAGGTAGTTCAAACATGGTTCCAGTATGGCCAATTGCAGGCCAGGTGGAAAATAGACCAAAAAACTGGTTTTATCCAAGTTGAGGATAATTTGTTTAAACAAATAAGAGATCAAAATTTAATGCATATAAAGAGGATATATAATGTACTAATACAGATGGATTCGGAAACAGAACTAGTTAAAGATTGTATGATAAAGTGGGCTCAAAATATTGAAGAACCAATAATGTTGGACACATGGGAAAGAATATGGTTAAGAAATGTGAAATTCACACAAGCACAAAACCTGAGAGAAAATTTTTATAAAATGTTTTATAGATGGCATTTAGATCCTAAAAAGCTGGCTTCTATGTACCCGAATGTACAGCCTAAATGTTGGAGATGTGGTTCTCTCGATGCTACATATTTTCATATATGATGGACTTGTCAAATGTTAAGGCATTTTGGATAAAAATGTGGTGGATTATGCAAAATATTTTTAAAAGAAGGATAAAGTTTACTCCTCAGTTATTTTTACTAGGTATATGTACTGAATTTACAGCGGTAGAGATTAATTTGGTTCTGCACTTAATAACGGCAGCAAGACTGTTGGTGGCGCAATACTGGAAGAAGGAAGACTTGCCTACAACTCAAGAATGGACATTGAAAGTTCTTTGGTTTCAATTAGCTTAGATTTTAATGCGGACCATCTCTCTTTGAGTAATAAAATCAGCTTACCAGTTGGAAACACTTTTACCATTCTTAGGGGCTGCCTGCAGTTTCAGTTAGCATACAGCTAATCCAGAAAGGGATGTTAAAAGGGGTTGAAATCCGAGCCCCCCCGAGACCTGCGAACGTCTCTGAGGTCACTGGATCTCCCCAAACCTTCACTGTCTCTCCGGGACAGCTAGGATCGTAAACGACCCGTCCATTTCTTCCGGAATAGGGGAATTTCAGGAATGGCCTGAAACTCCGTCTTCTCACTGCTAAGCCCCGCCTTCTTCTGGCGAATTGTTTTTTTTTAAATGGATTTATGGCTGGTGGTTACCCTATTTCTTAAATGTTTTGAATGCTGATTACGTGGATAAAGGAAAGTTTACTCTACTTCAGCATTCCCTCAGGCTCTCATTAAGTGGGCTGTAAAAAAATTTACTATAATTTGGCTTCTTATAACTTGACACTTTTACTGCTTGCCTGTGTTGGTCTAAGATCAGATAAGATTGCATAGCTCTCAGCGTGTCTTTACTTGCGAATATCTTCTGCGTCACATCATGGCGTCTGTACTTGCTTCAAGTGATTCATTTCAAATGATTTTTTCTGCTTTTCAAAAGTTGTTTGATACGTATGAAAAATCTTCAGAAAAATCTGAAAAAAACTGGACTATCTCTTGTTTTTAACATCAAAATATGAAAGAAAGAGTGAGAGCGTTGAATGTTTGAGTGCTCCTGAAACTCAAATGAAGAATGTCAGAAAGGAAGTCTCTCAACTTGCTGACACGTCGGGCGTCTGGTTTATTTCGGAGGCAGAAAGAGAAAGAGATACAACGCTAGGTCTGTAGTTCATAAGGCTCCCCTCGTCCGGGACTTAATTTTAGACGAGAGGGCAGACCTGGCATGTATTACTGAAACCTGGCTGGGCCCGGAGGGAGGAGTCCCCCTCGTAGAGATGTGCCCAGAAGGTTTTCAGGTGCTTCATCAGCCGAGAGCCCAGGGAAGGGGTGGAGGTGTGGCTATTGTTATCCGAGAGTCTCTAGTACCTCGTAGGATCCCTGCTCCGGAGCTCGTCGGGTGTGAGTCCCTGCTGGTGAAGTTGGACCTGAAGGGTCAAGTGGGTTTGCTGTTAACGTACCTGCCTCCCAACAGCGTTGCAGCAGCCCTCCCCTCGCTCCTCAAGTCAGTAGCCGAGCTGGCAATTGAGTTCCCCAGGCTTATGGTTCTGGGGGATTTCAATTTGCCTTCGCTCGGTGAACACTCTGATGGAGCGCAGGAGTTCATGGCTTCCATGACAGCCATGGACTTGACCCAGGTAATTCGGGGCCCAACCCATTCAGCGGGTCACACGCTCGACCTCGTATTCCTCTCGGAGCAGTGGACTTGTGATCTTGGTCTGAGGGGTAATGAGATCATACCCCTGTTGTGGTCAGACCATTGCCTACTGAGGCTTGACTTTCGGAGGCCAAACCTCCACTGTAGGGAGGAGGAACCGACCAGATGGTTCAGCCCCAGGTGACTTATGGATCCCTTGAGGTTCCAGACGGAGCTTGGGGCTATTCCTGATACTCTCGCCCACAGTCCGGTGGAGACCCTGGTTGCTGCCTGGAACTCGGCAGCGACAGGGTCCCTTGACCGGATTGCGCCACTATGGCCGCTCCGAGGCTGTGGATCCAGGAGACCCCCTTGGTTCACCGAGGAACTCCGGGAGAGGAAGCTCCGGAAGAGACGCCTAGAGCACTCGTGGAGATCCAACAAATCCGAATTGAGCCGAGCACTTTTAACATCGTGCATCAAGGATTACATCAGGGCAATTAGTACGGCAAAAAGATCTTATATTGCCACCTTGATTGCCTCTGCCGAGTCCCGCCCAGCCGCCCTGTTTAGGATAACTATAAATAGGAGGGATACGGGGGACCCCTTGCAGGGTAGGGCTGAAGAGTACGTCCAGTTCTTGGCGGACAAAGTTGCTCGGTTTCGGTCGGAGTTGGACTCCGATTCTGCAGATCCAGCCGAGGCACAAGGGGACTTCCGGTGACGTCATTGGCTATGGCGGCAGGCTTGGTGATTGCTCCGAAGCCTTGCTGACAATCAGGGGTCTGGCGGCATAGAGAGCTGCCGTTCGCTGTCTTGGAGGGACTCAGCGAAGAATAGAGGTGCTTCTCTGTAGGCCGGGGGAAGTGCAATCTCCTCGGCTAAACAGAGGCTCTGCATTGATCCCAGACTTCTGGAGAGGGATGCGTGAGCTGTCCCAGCCATGATACAGCACTTTTGTCTGGCGTAGGATTTTTGGAGTGAATCTGGACGCCCTAATTTTTTTTGAAGAGTAAGTTGGATTTACTATTTGGTTACTGCATCTCTGGCAATCTTTGTTTTCCTCTTTGATGGGACTTTTAGCGGCAATTAAGACAAACAGGAGTAAATGAACTAACAATTGAAGACGGATTTACATTATAAAGAGTCGTTGAAGGCGGCTTAGGTTGGTGGAAACAGAGAAGAGGGAAGCTTTTTTCTACCCAGAGGCATAGCTGACAGTACTCAGCGAATCTGCTTTGCTTGCTATCAAGACCTGTGGAAAACTTTTGTGCTGAGTAACCAGCGAACTTGCTCTGCTTGCTACTAAGACCTTTGGAAAACTTTTGTGCTGAGGCTCCACGTGAGACAGTCAATATTATATCCACCGTGTGCATTGTTTTCTCCTTTTGGAACTGGCATTGGATACTTGAAAGGGGAACACTTCGAGTTGAACCTTTCTTCTTTTTTATTCTCTTCTCTTTGAGGTTTGTTTTTTTCTTTTTTTCTTTTTGTGTTGATGTATTTGCCTCCCCCTCTTTCCTTTCTTCCTGATATGAGCCCCTTCCTGTACCTTTTTTAGACCTTTCTATGGGACTATATTTATATATATTTTTCTGTATAGATAGCAGCAAAATAATTTGGAACATTGCACAAACTGGTAGCAGATAGCTTATGAAGCAGTGGGATATTCTTAACTTAATTGATATGAGCTGGGCAAAGGTGGGAAAAAAAACCTCGACATTACCTACTCAGCCGTCCCCATCTTCAACTCCTCCAATAACACACAGAACTTTAGACAATATGGCTGGGGTAGAGAAGGCACCCACATTGCAAAATATACAGACAACTTTGCTATCGATACAAAATAATATTGCTAGGAATCAAGAGATCACCGAAAAATCCCTGGCCGACATCAAAAATGAAATGGGAGACATGAGGGGTGAACTGAAACAGTTGAATTTACAGCAAAAGGAGATTTGGGCAAAAATGGAGAAACAGGAGGGTCAAATTCAAGAGTTAGGAGTAAAAATGAAGGAAAGTGAAGAGAATATGGCGAGGTGGGAAATGAGGCAGCTACATACTAATAGAAGGTTGGAAGATGAGATTGCTATGTTGGAATTAGAAAAGTCAGCCTTCTTTCTCAGATTTCAAAATATCCCAGAGGAAAGAGGGGAGAAACTGAAAGAAATCATGGTGGAGATGATAGCAGGGATCGCCCAGAAAGATAAATTGTTGATACAGAGTGACATCGATGACGTATATAGAGTCTATACTTCTTATACTAGGAGACAGAAACTGCCACGTGAAGTGCACGTGAGGTTTACTAAGCGATCCCTGAGGGAAGAAATTTATCAGAAGGCACGTGACCAGAATACCATGTATGCGGGGGAAATGGTCATAGTACTAAAACAGATACCAAGAAGAGTGAGGGAAAGGAGGCAGAAATATCAGGACCTAACAACACAACTGAGGAAACTTCAGGTGATGTATAGGTGGCTTTTCCCAGAAGGGTTATCTTTTCTCTGGCAAGGCCAGAGGTTTCGGATTGAATCATTGCAAGATGCACAAGACTTTATCGAAAGCCAGTTGAAGAAGGGAACTCAGAATAATGAGGGAGAACTGGACAATAAGAGCCAAGGAGAGGAGCGAAAGAATAGTGTCCCGGGAGATGAGAAAGGGGGAAATGAGAAACAAAGCAGAGATGAGAGACCGCAAATGAGGCAGACAACAAAAGCTAAAGCCTTAAACAAATAAACATGGCGGATGAACTTCGCTTAATTTCCTTAAATATAAATGGTTTGAATTCACTAAGAAAGAGAAATAAAATACTGAATGCTTTACGGAAAAAGAATTGTAATTTGACATGCTTGCAAGAAATACATATAGAGAACCACCAGCAAAATGTGTTGTATTACCCCCGGCTGGGTATAATGTATACAAGCTTAGCAGATGAAAAGAAAAGGGGCATTGTGTTGTATGTTAAAGACCATATCGATTCTAAATTGGTGTATATGGATGGGGAGGGTAGAATCTTAATGGTCGAATTGAAATTTGGTCGATATAAAATCTTGCTGGTGGCCATATACGCACCGAATGACAACCAAAGTACCTTCTTTAGAAGGTTGCATTTAAAAATTGCAGAGTTAGGCTATGATCATATTTGTGTGGTGGGTGACTATAACGCGGTGGCAGATAGGACAATGGATTACAACCCAGGAAACATCCAAAAGGGGGGGAAATTAAGAGAAAGGAGGAGAGTTCTCCCCAAAACCTTTGAAGACATGAGGGAGGAATATGAATTAAAGGATGTATGGCGTGAACTCCACCCACAGAAACAACAATTTACTTTCTTTTCACATAGACACCAATCCTGTTCTAGGATCGACATGGCCTGGTTGACACCAGAAATTGGGGACTTGATTAAGGAAGCAGTAATTGAGGTCAACACCTGGGCCGATCACAATCCACTCTTATTGGTGTGGAAGGGAGTAAGGCAGGGGAGGAAGAGAAGGTGGATGATGAATACAGAGATAGTGAAAGAACAAGAATTTCAGCAAATGTTTAAAAGGGAAATGAGGTGTTTTTTTTGAAGAAAATAGGAAAGGAGTAACCCCACAAATACTTTGGGATATGGCCAAGGCTTGTATGAGAGGCCTAGCTATTAAACATACAATAGGTACCCACAGGAAAAAATTAGAAGAGAGGGCAAAATGGGCAACTAAATTGGAGGAGGTAGAAAAAGCCTTGCAACAGAACCCACTAGATGATAGGAAAAAAGAAGAAATGGCTAGAATTAAGCATGGGATCTCTCTTTTAGACCAGGAGGATGTCGCTCGAAAACTTAGGGGGATTAAGCAAAACTTTTTTGAGCATGCTAACAAACCGGGTCGCTGGCTCTCTTATAGACTTCGAAAAGAAAGAGAGAGCAGACGTATAGCTCAACTGCAGAATAGTAAAGGGGAATTAGTAGAAACCAAGGGGGAGAAACAGGAAATTATCCAAGGCTTTTTTCAGCAACTATATAGTAGGGAAGAAGTTTCTGAGGTCCAAATTAAGGAATTTTTAGATAATGCAAATCTACCCAAGATCTCAAATGAAGCAAAAGGGGTACTGAACCAAAAGATAACATTAGAGGAACTAGAAAAGGCAGTTAAAAAAATGGGAAACAACAAAACTCCTGGCATGGATGGTTTGCCAGTTGAAATCTATAAATCTTTTTTGGAAATTTTAGGACAAGAGATGATAGCAATATTTAATGCTGTCTTGACGGATTCTATTGCACCGAAATCATGGGCCGAGGCTTATATAACCCTTTTGCCTAAAGTTGGAGCTGACCGTACCCAAATTAAAAACTATAGGCCCATTTCACTTTTAATTTCGTAAAATATTTTATTCAATTTTCAATTTTCACATTCCATTTGCAATCATTTATACACAGGGTATTTACTATAAGAAAAGAAGAAAAAAAAAGGAAAAAAGGAATAAAACGAACAAATAAAAAGGAAACACAACTCATCATTCACAACCCCACCTAACCCTTGCATCCTCCATACACCCCATCTACCCCCTCCAACTTTCCTTTCTCCCTCTAACACTCCCCTCCTACTTCCCTTTCCCCTCAAACCTTCCTTCTCCCCTTACTCCCCAGACACCCTCCTTACATCCCCTTACTCCTTACATTCCCCTTACTCCTTCCTTACTCCTCCCTCTTCCTTCCCTCTACCTCCCTCCTTGGTGTATGCCTTTATTCGAGTGTTGTTTGATCTGATAAAAGTAAAATGAACCAAGGAAAAAATAATAATAATAATAATAAAAAAAAAAGAACCACCGTATATAAATACATTCTTGTTCTTGTTAAGACTATGTTAACACCCCCCCACCCCACCCCCCACAATCCCCATCCCTAATCCTCCCGACTTCCCAGGGCCCACACCTGGCACTACCTTCTATCTAAAATATCTTGTATACATATGGATTAAAAAATAAAAGTAATATATCAAAAAAAAAAAAAAGAAAAGAAGAGAAAGAAAAAAAAAAAGGAAAAAAAAAGAAAAGAGAAAAAAGAAAAAAAAGAAACCACTCTTTGGTTGATCTCAGCCCCCCATCTTTATCTATGCTTAAATAGTATAAATCATTCTATCTATATTTTATTCTCGTCTCTTACTTCTTTGCTATTTACCCCGATCTTCTGTAGACTCTCCCGTTCCCTTCCTAAACCTCATGATCCCTTCCAATAAGATTTAAGCAGCATAGTTCCTGCCATATATTCAAATATAACTTTACAGACAAGTAATCAAACTTTCCCTTCTAGTAAAATTTAAACAACGTGAATGATCTTTCTTTACCCCTTTTTCAAACCGTAATTCAAAATAATCTAACCAGATTTCCCCTTCTTAGTAAAGTTAAGCAACATAGATCAGATATTACTTTACACAGGAATCAATTTCTATCTTAAGATAATTCCAACCGACTTCCCCTTCTAGTAGAATTTAAATAACTTAGTTCATTCCACATGCATTTTACTCTCATCCCCCACTTGTCTGATATTTACCACTATCAAATTTATACTAACATTTGTTTAAAATATAGCTCAGAGCGATTTGTAGCATGAATCATTCCACATATTCCAGTAATACTTTCAACAAGAATCAGTTAACCTTCTATTTTAAGGTAGTCCCTTCTAACAAAGTTTAAACAACATAAATCATTCCGCATTCTTTTTACAGTTATCTTAAGATAATCCCAAGCGGCTTCCTGTTCTAATAAGCTTTAAACAACGTAAATTTTGCCCTCTTCCCTTGCTTGTCTGGTATTTACCACAAATAACGTAATTCATTCCACATACATTTTACCCTCATCTCTTGCTTGTCTAATATTTACCACTATCAAATTTATACTAGCGTTTATTTAAAAAGTAACTCAGAACTATAACAACCAACTTTCCCTTCAAATAAAAGTTAAATAGCATGGATCATTTTCAAATAATACTTTCAGCAAGAGTCAGTTAACCTTCTATTTTAAAATAGTCCCATCTAACAAAGTTTAAACAACATAAATCATTCCGCATTCTTTTAACCACTATCAAATTTATGCTAACGTTACTTTAGAATCTAGCTCAAAGTAGTTTCGTCCAGCTTTCCCTTCTGATAAAAATTAGTCCACTTTTTCTACCGGAGAGAGGTCTCAAACCCCCATTCAGTCCTCAACTTTAGGAAGTCTTTTGAAGTATCTAAATTCTCGATCTGCGTTCTTCTGCTTCTCCGAGGGAGGAGGGGCTGCCCCCTCCATCTTGCAGCCGCATGGCCAGCCGTTTGCTTTCTCCTTCCGCTTGTCTCTCCTCTCTTCCAAGCGCGTCAGGAAGTCCCGCCTTCAGAATCCTACAATAGAAATCTTGAGCCTCCGAAATAGAGTTAAGACGAAATCTTTGATTCTCAAATGTAACCGTGATGCCGGCAGGGGCCTCCCATCTGTATCGAATCTGTTGACTCCTAAGCTCTTTAGTTAAAAAGGCGTAGTCCCTTCTTGCTCTCAACATCTGGAAAGGAATCTCTTTGAAGACAATCAGGTCCTGGTCATCAATTCGGAGCCTGTTATTATGAAAATTTTGCACAATCGCGTTTCTAGATTCTTTTGTAGAGAAATATATAATTATGTCCCTCGGGAGCTGTCGCTGTTCCGCTATCAATGAGTTCTGGCGATAGATTTTCCGAATCTGCCAATCAAAGTTAAGTCCCGGGCTTCCCAGCGCGTGGCTGAAGGCTTCAGCAAAGGTCTGTTTTAAATTCTCTTGCTTCTTTTCACGGAATCCTCTGACTCTAATTGCAAATGCCTTCCTATTAAAATTTAGTATCATAAGCTGTTCTTCGTTATTTCTAATTTTTTCTTGTAAAATTTGAATATTGGTAGTCAAATTAAAATTAGCCTTCTCCAGACTTTCCAATTTGTTTTCTATTTCAGCAGAGTAATCTGACAGGGCAGACACAGCTGCAAAGGTATTCGCCTTCATTTGATTAACTTTAGATTGTAAATCATCAAATAATTCCAATACAAATTCCCTGATTTCTTTCTTAAAAGCGTTAAGCATTTTAAGGAGATATTCCTGTGTTAAAAGTTCCCCAGCAGAAGACATAGGAGACAAAGGCTGTGTTTCCAAAAAAGATTCTTTAAATTCTTTAGACACATTTGTAGCAAGACGCTTCTTTGATCTGGGTGCCATAATAAATAAACAAGTAAGCAGCGCTTCGCTCCCCTCTATTTCCAAAGAAAAAGAGTTTGTTTTGTTAAGGAGCGGTCTGCAGGAAGATAAACCCGGCTAAGTACATCCAGTAATCATCCACGGAGAGAAATCGCCATTTTGAAGTCTATTTAAACAAAGAAGTCTTTAAGACGAATGGTGCTGGTATTTAAGATAGTAATAAAAGCATAAATCTCACAGGGGTGGTACCCTCCCGTATCAAATCTAGCTTGAGAAAACTTTGTTTTGTCCTGGGGGGGGCTAGCCTGTCTGGGGCTGCCAAAAAAAAAAAAAGGCAGCTGAGAAGAACTGGCCGGAGATAAAAGCTCCGCTTCGGCTGGATCTAATCTCTTCCACAGCCAAAAAAAAAGAAAAGGGCTGTGGCTTACGAATAGACCCTAGTCTACGGGGCTATTCTCCCTGCCCCTTTCTTAGCCAGAAAGGGGTGCTATCTATGATCTTATTTAGATATACAGACCAGATCTCTGAGGAGTTCGGTGGAGCCCTCCTCGGCAACAGGCCACGCCCCCCAGAAGTCAGGCCCATTTCACTTTTGAATGCGGATTAAAAGAGGTTACCGGGGCAAACACTGAATGGAGACCTGAGAACCTGTTACTAAGCATCAAACCAGATAACATAAGCAGTTCAATATGGCATTTGAGCCTGCATATAATTGTGGCCGCAAGAATAACCTATGCACAATTTTGGAAATCCACCACTATTCCGTCGGAAGATGCTATAATTAAAAAGATCTACGAATGTGCAGAAATGGACAGAATGACGGGTTGGCTGAGGGACAAAGGAGAAACAGAACATTATCTTAGCTGGAACCTATGGTATATGTGGGCGACTAGGAGAACAGCAGGGACTTAAAATGGGGAAAGTTAACATAGATACCATAATAGATCCCTGAATCTTGCAATGAGAAGATGTGGCGTAGAGACCTAATAATGAGAAAAGAAAGAAAAAATTGGGCTGTGAATGACTGTCACCGTGGGGGGGGGGAGGGGGGGTTGTATGTTTAAAACGGCATTTGTATCTGTATGTTTTACTTTATATTGTTATGTATGATTTGTCTTACTTATGTCGTTGTATTTATGTCGCTGTATTTTTCTTCCTGTTTTTTAAAGGTAATAATGTTTAATAAAAATTATATTATTTAAAAAAAAAAGGGGGATAATCTGGTAGACCATCGCTGGGTTGAGTTTCAGGATGTCGCCCCTGGGGACGTGGACAAGGCCATGAGAGCTGTGAGTGCCTCCACATGTGTACTGGACCCGTGCCCCTCCTGGCTGGTTGTCAACAGCAGGCAGGTGACACGGGGCTGGATCCAGGCGGTTGTTACCGCCTCCCTTTGGAAGGGGGTCTTTCCCCCCGCACTCAAAGCGGCGGTGGTGAGACCCCCTCCTGAAGAAACCATCTTTGGATCCAGCCGTTCTTAACAATTACCGTCCAGTCTCCAACCTCCCCTTTGTGGGGAAGGTTGTTGAGAAGGTGGTGGCCTTTCAGCTCCAGCGGGCCTTGGAGGAAGCCAGCTATCTTGACCCATTCCAGTCCGGCTTCAGACCTGGCTACAGCACAGAAACCGCTTTGGTCGCATTGACCGATGACCTCTGGAGAGCCAGGGATCGAGGCCACGCCTCCATCCTGGTTCTCCTTGACCTCTCAGCGGCTTTCGATACCATCGACCATGGTATCCTTCTGCGACGACTGCGAGAGGTGGGGGTGGGAGGCACTGTTTTGCAGTGGTTCTCCTCTTACCTCTCGGACAGGTCGCAGTCGGTGTTAGTTGGGGGGCAGAGATCGAACCCTAGGCCCCTAACATATGGGGTGCCGCAGGGTTCGGTCCTGTCTCCCCTACTTTTCAACATCTACATGAAACCGCTGGGCGAGATCATTCGGTGGCACGGGATAAAATACCACCAGTATGCGGACGATACCCAGCTGTATCTGTCCGCCCCGTGCCAACTCAATGAAGCGGTGGACGTGATGAACCAGGGACTTGAAGCTGTTAGGGACTGGATGAGGGCTAACAAACTTGTGCTCAACCCAGATAAGACCGAGTGGCTGTTGTGTTTCCCTCCCGCCAATTTGGCAAATATTCCATCTCTCAGGCTGGGGGGTCAAACATTATACCCCTCAGACAGGGTCCACAACTTGGGAGTCCTCCTGGACCCACAGCTGACTTTTGAACACCATTTGTCAGCTGTGACCAGGGGGGCATTTGCCCAGGTTCGCCTGGTGCACCAGTTGCGCCCCTACCTGAACCGGGAAGCTCTCACAACAGTCACTCGGGCCCTTGTGACCTCTAGGCTGGAGTACTGCAATGTGCTCTACATGGGGCTGCCCTTGAGGAGTATTCGGCGACTTCAGCTAGTCCAGAATGCAGCCGCGCGAGCGATCGTGGGTGCACCTCGCTTCACCCACGTAACACCTATCCTCCGCGAGCTGCGCTGGCTACCTGTCAATCTCCGGATATGCTTCAAGGTGCTACTTGCCACCTATAAAGCCCTTCATGGTAGTGGATCTGGGTACTTGAGAGACCGCCTACTGCCGATCACCTCCACACGACCCATTAGATCTCATCGTTTAGGCCTCCTCCGAGTTCCATCCGCTGGCCAATGCCGACTGGCCACCACGCAGAGGAGAGCCTTCTCGGTGGTAGCCTCGACCCAATGGAATGATCTTCCCATGGAGCTTCGTACCCTCACCACCCTCCAGACCTTCCGCACAGCCCTTAGAATCTGGCTATCCCGTCAGGCCTGGGGCTAAAGATTGTAACCAACCCGAATGGTATGAATGTTGCATTTTAATCATGTATTGTCTTATATGTCAAAGTCTGTCCCCCCCTTCCTTTTGATTGTGAGCCGCCCTGAGTCCCCCCAGGGAAAAGGGCGGCATACAAATAAATAAACTAAACTAAACTAAACTAAGCTTGAAAGAAGGGAAGCCATACAGAAAATTTATCTCAAAAGACAGATTGCAGGAGGAATGAGAAGCATTAAAGAATCTATACTTTATGAAACATTATTTGCAGAATTTTCGATACCACCCTTGAAAATCAAAAACAAATTGAGTGGAACAAGCCAAGGACAACGTTATTACATCAGAGGCACCCTAAGCAAAAAGGTGTGAAGATATTTCTCTTTGGACTTGCTTATAAAAACGTTTGGGGAACTTGTTTTAAGAATGGTATCAGGACCAAGGAAGTTTTGCTATTGGAGAGACATAGGCTGATAGATTGAAGAATACTATTGAAAATTAGCTAAATCTAATTACTCTTATTTGTAATAGATATAGCTGAATAATAATTGATATTGATAGTAATGTATATAATGTGGAGTTGATATGATAAATAATAATTGGATATGAGAAAGGAAGGTTGGAAATATTTTTGGATTATATACAAAGGTTATTAATCACAATAATTATCACTATTAAAAATAAAATAAAATATATACAGTTAAATGTTAATTAACATGGGGAAAATGTTATGATATATGATATAACTACATAAAGAAGGGAGAATGATAATAAACTATACTGCATGGAAGATGGACTTTTTGGTATTAAATATTATGGATGTTCAGCTAAAATAGGATATGAGGATTTGATGTTAATAGAGGATTTTACAAACAAGTAAATGAAATGTCAGCAGGTCTTATGGATTAATTCTTTGGTATAGTTAAGGATGAAGGATGTTTAAACAACTGTAGTCAACTAAAAGTGGAGGTATAATGATGTTAATATAGTAAACATTTGAGTTAAGATATTTGAATTAATATGAATTAATGGAAGAGATGCACCAAAACATGTTGTAACCAGCTGACATACATACATACATACATACATACATACATACATACATACATATATATATATATATATATACACACACATATATATATACACATACACACACACACACACACACACACACACACATATAATATACCTGTGTTCTTTTTTTGTTTTTTTTGTTTTTGTTTTTTGTTCAGTTTTTTCTTCCCTGCCTTGCCTTTTGTTCTTTTTGTCTTTTTTTTTTTTTGACCTTTTTTTCCCCACTAGTGTGGGCATGTATTGTTTAAGATTATTATTTTTATTAATATCTTTAAATAATAATTACAGTCAAATGAAAATGGATATATGATGATGGTGATATGTATGAATATTTGAGTTAACATGAGTTATGTTTGTTGACTGTGGAGGAGATGCACGAAAGTTTATTTGTGACTGACTGACACACTTCCTATAGCATGTAAAGAAAGATGTTGTACTTGTTTTAAATTAAAAAAAAAAAAAGAATGGACATTGAAAGTTACAAACCTAGCCGAGATGGCTAAAATATCGGCATATCTTAAAGACCATTCAAATGAGAGATATAAACGAGACTGGAAAAAATGGATTGACTATATACAAAACAAATGCGGGACTAAGAAATTACAGATAGCCTATGCTTAAGATTAGGAATAATCTAAACTGCTTAAAGTTAGTGCAACAGGAAGAAGCTGAGTTTAATGCAGAGATGTTATTAACTTCTTTTTTTATTTCCTTTGTCTTAATATATTTTAGACTGTATTTGTTAAAAACCTATACCGTGTATGGGCTCTGGGAAATCGGGGGGGGGGGGAAGGGAGGTGGAGTGTTAGGGGGGAGGGGGGATATATAGTATGTGTTAGATTTTAAAGTAACGTGACTGCACTTGTATACTGTTGCTCTTTAATTTCACTGTAAAAATAGGACAAGCTGAATATATTAATAGATAGTAGAAATACACCGAAGGGAGGAGTAGAGGGATAGAAGAAAGAGGGGTAGAGAGGGTGTGAGAGAGGATGGGAGGGAGGGTGAGAAGGAAGGGAGGGAGTGTACTGGGAGAGAGGAGTGGTAGAGGGGGAGGGGAAGTAGGGTAGAGGGGAATGTTGGAGGGAAGATGGAAAGTTGGAGGGGGGCGAAAGAAAGGGTGTATGGAGGGTCGAAGAGGTACATTGGGTTTCTATTTTGGGGGGTATTGTTGACAAGAGGAATGGCTGTGTTTATTGTTTAATGTTATATGGCCCAGGTTATGCACAGTATATATGTGACTGTACGAAATGAAAATGGAAAATAAAAAACACATTTACAAGAGGAATTTTAAAAAAAAAAAAAAGACTCAAGGTCACAATCAGTGTACTGCTGGTGCTTGTGGAAAATATTTTGGCAAGAGTAGGAAAAGGAAAGAAAAAGATAAGAACCCTTCTACTTTGAAAACCATAAAAGAGCTTGTATTTAAGATTTAAAATCAATAGATATATTCTTCAAAAAAATTTGACAGGCTAGTGTGGCAGCAATTATCAAATTCCTCCTTTTCTTTTTCTTTATATTTTTTTTACTCTGAAAAATGGATCAATACTGAGATGAAGAAAACATGATAATCCAAAATATTTTGGCTGGACTTCAAAACATCTCAGAAGGTTTTGAGAGATTTGATAAGAAAATGGACAGACTGTGGGGTATCACAGAAAAAGATGATGAGGTTGGAGCCCCAGAAATTAAATACAGAAAACAAAGATAAGACGTTAGATGAACTTATTAATGGAGTAAGTAATGGAGTGAAGGCAGAAAGAAGGGAAGCTGGAAAAGCGACTTTGATAATTTGCTGCTTCATTCCAAACTTCAAGATGCAGGAGAAAAAGAAAGAGCGAAAAAGATGGAGTTAACAAGACAAATCTATCCAGAAATAAGCTTGACAACCAGACTTAAGCCTACATTAATAACAATTCAAGAGCAACGAAACTACATGAGAGATTTCTTAAGGTACAAAGTGCGGAGAGAAGTCTTAAACCCTGGCAAGGTCCTGAAAAGAGAATCGACACAACAGCTGGCGAGAGAGAAAAAATCATTTTGTTACTGGAAAGACACTGGTTAATAATGCTAGTTTATGAAAAAAGCTAGCTAATTATTGATGATTAATAAGTAGAGATTTTAGTACTTTGTAGACTGTTCTAGTTTATCATTGAATGTTTATTCGTTAACATATAATTTACTATGATACCAATAGTGAAATGATAACCTTAATTAGGATAAATAACCGGGCCATAAATTGTAATTTTGGATCTGGCATAAAAATGTACAAATCTTACAAATTTTTGCTTAGATCTTGTTATGAAGATATAAATAATTTGAGTCAGAAGAGAGGAGATGTGATATAAATTGGATTGGATTGGATTTGGATTTATTACATTTATATGCCGCCCTTTTCCCCGAAGGGGACTCAGGGCGGCTCACAATTCAATCAGGGAAGGGGGTACAGACAGGGGAATAAAAAGACGAACATAACAATAAAAAAATTTAAAAAACACACAACAACCATACCATTCGAGAAGGGGGGCAAAGCTCTTTAGCCCCAGGCCTGTCGGAACAGCCAGGTTTTAAGGGCTTTGCGGAAGGCCTGGAGGGTGGTGAGGGTTCAAATCTCCATGGGGAGCTCGTTCCAGAGGGTCGGAGCAGCCACAGAGAAGGCCCTCCTCCGGGTAGTCACCAGTCGGCATTGGCCAGCGGATGGAATTCGGAGGAGGCCTAATCTGTGGGATCTAATCGGTCTAGTGGAGGTAATTGGCAGCAGGCGGTCTCTCAAGTACCCAGGTCCAATACCATGAAGGGCTTTATAAGTGACGACTAACGCCTTGAAGCGTATCCGGAGACCAATAGGCAGCCAGTGCAGCTCGCGGAGGATAGGTGTTACGTGAACCGAGGTGCACCCACGATCACTCGCGCGGCTGCATTCTGGACAAGCTGAAGTCTCCGAATGCTCTTCAAGGGCTGCCCCATGTAGAGCACGTTGCAGTAGTCCAGTCTAGAGGTCACAAGGGCACGAGTGACTGTTGTGAGGGCCTCCCGGTTCAGGTAGTGACACAACTGGTGCACCAGGCGAATCTGGGCAAATGCCCCCTGGTCACAGCCGACAAGTGGTGTTCGAAAGTCAGCTGTGGGTCCAGGAGGACTCCCAAATTGTGAACCCTGTCTGAGGGGGCGTACTGTTTGACACCCCCCCCAGCCTGAGAGATGGAACACTTGGCCAATTAGTAGGAGGGAAACACACCAGCCACTCGGTCTTGTCCGGGTTGAGTACCAGTTTGTTAGCTCTCATCCAGTCCCTAACGGCTTCAAGACCCCGGTTCATCACGTCCACCGCTTCATTGAGTTGGCACGGGGCGGACAGATACAACTGTGTATCGTCTGCATACTGATGGTATTTTATCCCGTGCCGTCGAATGATCTCACCCAGCGGCTTCATGTAGATATTAAACAGGAGGGGGGACAGGACCAAACCCTGCGGCACCCCATAATTCAGGGGCCTAGGGGTCAATCTCTGCCCTCTGACCAACACTGACTGCGACCTGTCCGAGAGGTAAGAGGAGAACCACCGTAAAACAGTGCCTCCCACCCCCACCTCCCGCAGTCGTCACAGAAGAATACCATGGTTGATGGTATCAAAGGCCGCTGAGAGGTCAAGGAGCACTAGGACGGAGGCATGACCTCCATCCCTGGCTCTCCAGAGATCATCGGTCAGCGCGACCAAAGCGGTTTCCGTGCTGTAGCCAGGCCTAAATCCTGACTGTAAGGGATCTAGATAATCGGTTTCCTCCAAGGACCGCCGGAGCTGAAAGGCCACCACTTTCTCAACAACCTTCCCCACGAAGGGGAGGTTGGGGACCGGACGATAGTTGTTTAAAACGGCTGGATCCAAAGATGGCTTCTTCAGAAGGGGTCTCACCACCGCCGTCTTTAAAGCAGGGGGGAAGAACCCCTCCTGAAGGGAGGCGGTAATAACCGCCTGGATCCAGCCCCGTGTCACCTCCCTGCTATTAGCAACCAGCCAGGAGGGGCACGGGTCCAGCACACATGTGGAGGCACTTACAGCTCCCATGGCCTTGTCCACGTCCTCAGGGGTAACAGCTTGAAAATCAATCCAGTGATGTCCATCCAGATTCTCCCCTGGTGCCTCGGCTGGCTCTGCGCAATTGGAGTCCAGGTCCGTCCGAAGCCGAGCCACTTTATCCGCGAGGAATTGGACATAGTCCTCAGCTCTGCCTTGCAAAGGATTGCTCGTATCCCTCCTGTTTAGGAGGGAATGGGTTATCCTGAACAAGGCGGCTGGGCACGAGTCAGCGGAAGCTATCAGAGAGGCAATGTGTGTTCTTTTTGTCATCCTGATTGCCCGAAGATAGACTCTGATGCTGGATGTTAAAAGCGCTCGGTCTGACTCAGACTTACTGGATCTCCATCGTTGCTCTAGGCGTCTCTTTCGGCGCTTCATCTCCTGGAGTTCCTCAGTAAACCAAGGAGCCCTCCTGGATCCACTGCCTCGGATCGGCCGTAAAGGCGCAATCTGGTTAAGAGCCTCTGCCGCTGCTGAATTCCATGCAGCAACCAGAGTCTCCGCCGGACTGCGTGCGAGGGTATCAGGAACAACACCAAGCTCCGTCTGAAAGCCCAAAGGGTCCATAAGGCACCTGGGATGGAACCACCTAATTGGTTCCTCCTCCCTACAGTGGGGGTTTGGTCTCCGAAAGTCAAGCCTCAGTAGGTAGTGGTCCGACCATGACAGGGGTAAGATCTCGCTACCCCTCAAACCAAGATCACAACTCCACAGCTCCGAGAGGAATACGAGGTCGAGCGTGTGACCAACCGAGTGAGTCGGGCCCCGAATTACTTGGGTCAAGCCCATGGCTGTCATGGAAGCCATGAACTCCTGCGCTCCATCAGAGTGTTCACCGAGCGAAGGCAAATTGAAATCCCCCAGAACCATAAGCCTGGGGAACTCAATTGCCAGCTCAGCTACTGACTCGAGGAGCGAGGGGAGGGCTGCTGCAACGCTGTTGGGAGGCAGGTACGTTAACAGCAAGCCCACTTGACCCTTGAGGTCCAACTTCACCAGCAAGGACTCACACCTGACAAGCTCCGGAGCAGGGATCCTACAAGGTACTAGAGACTCTCGGATAACAATAGCCACACCCCCACCCCTTTTCCGGGGGCGCGGCTGATGAAGCACCTGAAAACCCTCTGGGCACATCTCTATGAGGGGGACTCCTCCCTCCGGGCCCAGCCAGGTCTCAGTAATACATGCCAGGTCTGCCCTCTCATCTAAAATTAGGTCCCGGACGAGGGGAGCCTTGTGAACTACAGACCTGGCATTTAACGACAGCAGCCTGAGACCAGGGTCCTGATTACTCATGCCATCTGGCCTTGGAGTGGGACTTATAGGGCCGGAAGGAGGGATCTCTGTAACGTAGCGAGCCCTCCTTCCCCGGTAATGGCCAGCCCTAAAGTCCCCGCCATATCTGCCCCTCCCTGTTAAGACCTTAATGCTCCGGCCCAATCCCGTGTCCGTAGTCCCTCCATCCACGCCCATAGCCCCCGCATTTCCCGACAGGCCCTTCAAATCAGTCATCCTGAGATTGGAATAGGCCCAGATCCCCCCAACACTTCTGCGAAGCACTCAGTGTGGGGGAACCCAGTTCCCATCCCAATCTCACTTACACACCCAAGCTCACTCACTCACACCCCCACAAAAATTTAAAATACAACAATATAATATAAAAGGGAATTACACAAGTTAAGAAGTGTGGGATCATTCAATCAAATGCATACGTACCACATGCGCTCCCCATACAAAAGAAAATTGTGCAGCTATTAAAAGATGTGCAAGTTCAGGTAAAGTTTGTAGGTGGGTTCGCAAAAAAAGTCCAGTCTGGAGGGATTCGCGGAAATATAAAGGGGAGAAAGATTTTATCTTCTCTCTTCTTGCGTGATAGATGGTAAAGATAGTATAGATGGTATTGAGAAAGGAGCTCCAAAGGGGCTAAGATGGAATCTCTTGACAACGACAGGGGGCAATGGTCGTACCAGCCAGGACCAGATCGTGAGTCCAATGTCCAATGTCCAATAGCCGTGAGCAGGGAACCATATAATAGAGTCCCATATGAGTAAGAGCAGACCGAGGGCCAGGGAAGAGAGGAAAGGCCGCACTGTAGAAAAGGCCTAGGGAGTAGACTAAGGCAGTGTTTTTCAACCTTTTTTGTGCAAAGGCACACTTTTTTCATGAAAAAAATCACGAGGCACACCACCATTAGAAAATGTTAAAAAAATTTAACTCTGTGCCTATATTGACTATATATAAAGTAATTCTCTTGAATCCCCCGCGATTGTTGCTATGGGCGCACGCATGGGACGTCAGTGACGTCCCTGCGTGCGCTACCTCCCGGCAGTCCTCGCGTTTTTAAAGTAAACGCGGGGCCGCAGGGACTTAATAGAGGCATCCCTGTGTCCCGAAAGCAACTTTCGGGACACAGACAATGTTCCCTCTAATTTTTTTTCAGTGTGAGCAGAAAAGTATAGTGTTTGAGCGGCATATTTTCATGCCTGAGCACCTGAATTTTTTTCTCAGATGTCACCTAAGACAACAATGAAATCAGTATTATTTGAAACTCAAAGTTATGTTTATTCAAGGTACCCGCTTAATTAAAAGTGTTATATAATATCAGTATCACTTAACAACGGTCCTGCTTAGCAACCAAAATGTTGGCTCAGAAACTCTGGCATTGAAGCATGCAAGTCTTAAAGCTGTCAAGTTACAAGACCTTTTCACCCCTAACCCTTTAGAAAAAAAAACCCCAAGGGTCTTCAAACCTGACAGCTTTAAGCCTTGTGGACTTCAACTCCCAGAATTCCTCCTCCAGTCATGTTGGCTCAGGAACTCTGGCATTGAAGCATGCAAGTCTTAAAGCTGTCAAGTTACAAGACCTTTGCACATCCTTTGGGGGAAAAAACCCCAGGGGTCTTCAAACCTGACAGCTTTAAGCCTTGTGGACTTCAACTCCCAGAATTCCTCCTCCAGTCATGTTGCAGCAACGTCATCTGCATGGATCTGCTCTATCTTCGGTTTTTTTCACAGGGGGCAGGGCTGCCGCTGAAGATGCCAACGAGCCCCCGTCGCCACTAGAATAGCTGCTGCCGCCTCCTCCTCCTCCTCCTCCTCCAACAGCACCAACATATTTGCTGCCCAGCGCTGCAGCCGAGGTGAAGCCTCCAAAGCTCCCGCAGGCATGGTAGCAGCGGCGGTGCCTCCCCCTCCGCTCGGAGCACCTCAGCTGGGCTCTGGGTTACCCCTGCCGCCGTCTCCACCTCTGCGGTTTTTCAGAAGCCATGAGGCCTTTTTCCCTGCTCCCCCCTCCGCCGCCTTCCTAGTAGCTCCCGCGGCCAAATGGCTCCTCAAAAGCACGGCAGAGGAGGAAGGGGGAGGGATAACACGGGGGCCAGTTCAGGTGCTCTGCGTGGAGCCTCCACACACAACCAGTGTGCTCCACAAACGTTCCTGCTCACTAGCTCAAAAGGGCCCTCGCTGTTTCTCCAGGCAGCCCTCACCCCTCCGTCCAGCCGAAGGTCGCTCCTGGCCAGGCAGGCTCCCCGCAGCTGCTCAGAGGCTCGCTCTCCTCCTCGTAGCACCGTGAAATCCTTGGGTGGCTCCCAGCTCCTCTGCAATACAGCCAGTCCTTGACTTAGCCTCCACCTGAGCTGGCCCCCGTGTTATCCCTCCCCCTTCCTCCTCTGCCATGCTTTTGAGGAGCCATTTGGCCGCGCAGCCGCCCTGTTTAGGATAACCCGCTCCCTCCTAAATAGGAGGGAGGCAGGGGACCCCTTACAGGGTAAGGCTGAGGAGTATGTCCAGTTCTTGGCGGACAAAGTTGCTCAGTTTCGGTCGGACTTGGACTCCACTTCCGCAGATCCAGCCGAGACACAAGGGGATAACTTGGCAGACCATCTCTGGGTTGAGTTTCAGGATGTTGCCTCCGGGGATGTGGACAAGGCTATGCGAGCTGTGAGCGCCTCCACCTGTATACTGGACCCGTGTCCCTCCCGGCTGGTTGCCAACAGCAGTGAGGTGACACGAGGCTGGATCCAGGCGGTCGTTACCGCCTCCCTTCGGGAGGGGCACTTCCCCGCCGCACTTAAAGCGGCGGTGGTGAGACCCCTCCTGAAGAAACCATCCTTGGATCCAGCCGTTCTTAATAACTACCGTCCAGTCTCCAACCTTCCCTTTGTTGGGAAGGTTGTTGAGAAGGTGGTGGCCTTCCAGCTTCAGCGTACCTTGGAGGAAGCTAGCTATCTTGACCCCTTCCAGTCCGGCTTCAGGCCCGGTTACAGCACAGAAACCGCTTTGGTCGCATTGACCGATGATCTCTGGAGAGCCAGAGATGGAGGCCATGCGTCCATCCTAGTTCTCCTTGACCTCTCAGCGGCTTTCGATACCATCGACCATGGTATCCTTCTGCGACGACTGCGGGAGGTGGGAGTGGGAGGCACTGTTTTGCAGTGGTTCTCCTCCTACCTCTCGGACAGGTCGCAGTCGGTGTTGGTGCGGGGGCAGAGATTGTCCCCGAGGCCCCTAACATATGGGGTGCCGCAGGGTTCGGTCTTATCCCCCCTACTATTCAACATATACATGAAACCGCTGGGTGAGATCATTCGGAGGCATGGGATAAAATACCATCAATACGCGGACAATACACAGTTGTATCTGTCCACCCCGTGCCAACTCAATGAAGCGGTGGACGTGATGAACCGGGGTCTTGAGGCCGTTAAGGACTGGATGAGAGCTAACAAACTGGTACTCAACCCAGAAAAGACCGAGTGGCTGTTGTGTTTTCCTCCCAACAATTTGGCCAACATTCCATCACTCAGGCTGGCGGGTCAAAATTTATACCCCTCAGACAGGGTCCACAACTTGGGAGTCCTCCTGGACCCACAGCTGACTTTTGACCATCATTTGTCAGCTGTGACCAGGGGGGCATTTGCCCAGGCTCGCCTGGTACGCCAGTTGCGGCCCTACCTGAATCGGGAGGCCCTCACAACAGTCACTCGAGCCCTTGTGATCTCCAGGCTGGAATACTGCAATGTGCTCTACATGGGGCTGCCCTTGAAGAGCATCCGGCGACTTCAGCTAGTCCAGAATGCGGCCGCGCGAGTGATCGTGGGCGCACCACGGTTCGCCCACATAACACCGATCCTCCGTGAGCTGCGCTGGCTACCTGTTGATCTCCGGGTGCGCTTCAAGGTGCTACTCACCATTCATAAAGCCCTCCATGGTAGTGGATCTGACTATTTGAGAGACCGCCTTCTGCCAATTACCTCATTTCGTCCCATCAGATCGCATAGAGTAGGCCTCCTCCGAATTCCATCCGCCAGTCAGTGCCGACTGGCGACTACGCGGAGGAGAGCCTTCTCAGTTGCAGCTCCGACGCTTTGGAACGATCTCCCCATGGAGATTCGCACCCTCACCACCGTCCAGACCTTCCGCACAGCCCTCAAGATCTGGCTATCGCGTCAGGCCTGGGGTTAAGACCCTAACCTCGCCCCACCCGAATGCTGAATGAATGTTGTGTTTTACTGGTTTATTTTTTATTCACACGTTTTTTTCTTGTGTTTTGTCTTGCACCCCCTTCCTATTTATTGTAAGCCGCCCTGAGTCCCCTCAGGGAAAAGGGCGGCCTATAAATGTCATTAAAATGAAAAAAAAAAATATGAAGGACTGACTTCATATTAAGCCATAATTTAATTATACTGTAGTTTACTGAATAAAAGTTGTGAGTTGAGTGCTCACAATATGCTAATTCAAAAGGTGCTGTTTAAATTAGCATATTGTGTGAACCAAACTTAAATCTCAACCTAATAGAGTACATAGCATAGATTAGTTGTGAGAAGGAGATGGGAGATTCTCAGGAATGGTGTCATAGGGCAAAGCCCTGTAGTGAAATAGAATTAGCAGAGACATGATTAGGATGAGAACTAGAACATTCAGGTAAACACCCAATTGGGTGAAGTCATACAGGGGCAGGATTTTCTTTTTTTAATAATTTATTTGAACACTGGGTTAACAGTGAATTGAATTGAACACTGGAATGCAACACTTTCCATTCCTTGCAATAAAAAAGATAAAATTGCAACATGTGGCTTTGTACTTAGAAGGAAATGTCAGGCAGTGAGATATCCCTAATCATTCCAAATTTTAGTTATTTTGAGGTGCTTTCTGTTTCTTGTCAGACTACTTAAAGTTGAAGAAGGCAAGTTCATTGTAAAAGCTCCTTTTCAGATCTTTGCCAAAATAAATAAAATAAAAATAGCTTAAACAAATAAGCTATCACTTAACTTTGTGATAGAAGCTGAAAGTAAAAAAAAACATGAGCAGGTAAATGAATTAAAAGACCAAATATTTATTTCATATCATCTTGCTTTTGCAACATCATGTTAGCTGAATTTTTGCATGAAGAAATTGGAGGGCAGTTCATTTTTAAATGATTCTGACAGTTAACCAGTAAATTTGCATCCATCTATACTTGATTTGATAGTTTATATCAGTATTTCAAATTTTATATTTTCTCAATGTTTGGACAAAACATTGGTCCAAATCTCATTACTTAGGCCTCTATTCCTTACATTTATACCCACTTTATTCCTTTATACAGCATATGCATCATATTATACTGGATGCTGTTCTCTGACATCATACAGGAACACAATCTCAAAAAGTCACTAGATGACAGAAAAATCAAGTCTGAACATTTTGCAGTGCTATTTATCAGGGTGACCTAAGACAGCTCAATGACTGGAGTCCCAACTGTTCTAATTATAGTCTAAATACTATTAGATAAATAACTTTACCAGGATATGCTCTGTTAGTCTTAGGGAGAAATAATTGATAACATTGCCTTATTTTTGGAGGAGGGTTTTTGCAATCATGTTGAGACTATAGAACTTTGTTCAACAGTTTGGAGGGGGGAGGTTATATAAATGATATTGGGAAGATCCCCATTTTACACCTTCAAAATCAGAGTTGGTATTCAGTTAGTTCTGACAGGTTCTGGAGAACCAATAGCGGAAATTTTGAATAGTTCAGAGAACTAGCAAATAGGCTAGCCCTGCCCCCACTGCCTCCCAGCTAATCTTCTTTTGTTGCCCAGAACAGGAGAATGGAGAGCTGGAAAGCAGGTTAGTGGGGTGGGGAGGGAATGGGGATTTTGCAGTATTCTTCCTCTGCCAAGCCCACAAAGCCACACTCAGAAAGCCACACCCACAAAACTGGTAGTAACAATTTTTGAATCCCACCACTGTAATGTTCTGTAGAGTGCTAAGGAGTTGCTCAATGTTTGCATTGCTGTGGTTTCTGAAAAGTCACATGTGGCTATATTTGGGTAAGGGTCTTCAGTTCATACCAACTTAAAGAAAAAGGTGGAATCTGAAAACAGTTGTATATTTCTGCTGAGGCTGGAATTAAAGAGGTTTTGGACTGATTTTTTAATTTGTTGATATACAGTGGTCATAAGAGCTGAATTGCAATTAGTAGGTTGATGAGGGCTGATTTTTCAGTTTAGTTAAAGACAAGTTAGAAGTAAGGATACCTGACTATAAAAACAAACCGAGTCAGTCCATCCTCCGCTATCTCAGATCCATATTGCAGACTGCTGTTTTACCTCTGAACATACTATTACTGGCAAAACGTCAGGAAATCTAGTATTCAAGGTCACTAAACTCTGAAGCCCAATGCTGCCCAACAAATAAGAGCTGTGAAAGCACCAGTAAATTAATGTTTTAGTTGTCTACTGTAGTAAAATCTTGCAACAATTTATCATAAGAGATTGTGAAGTAGAGATACAGTGAGGAGGAAGATTTCAGAAAAGTTGTCCAATGCCAGCTAAACAGCAGAACATGTTTTAATAGGGAAAGCAGAGGTGCTATCAGCTCTGATAGTACTAATTTGTGCATGTTTTCTATTCTATTTAAATTACTTGCATCCTTCTCATCTTTATTCAATTGTTTAGCTCTGAGAAAATATATGAGTATATAAGGAGGGAAGATTTTTAATATGTTTCCCCTATATTGTTGGGGGAAGAAGGAATAACTGGCATACATCATTTGGAATCAAATAAATGAGCCAGTTCAGGCTAGTGGTTAAGACACCATGGTAGAAAACTGGAGACCATGAGTTCAAATTCTCCCTTAGCCATGGAGACTAATTGGGTGACTTTAAGCCAGTCACCCCCTTTCAGCCGAACTCACTTCACAACAGTGGTAAATGTCCATCTTTTTTTTTACTACCAGTACGCTCGTGCATGTGTGCTGCTTCTGCGCATGCATCCTGTGAGCGGAGCCTCCCACCAAGGCCACTACCAGTTCACCCGATCTGGTCCAAACCAGGAGCAACCCAACTCTGCCTCACAAGATTGTTGTTATGGGGAAAATAGAATAACTGTGTATTGGATGTGTTTATCACCTTATTTGTAAAAATAATAAAATGGAATATACATAAATAAATAGATATAAACTGCCTACATCTGGACATTGATCATCTGACATTTTAGGGGTTGGGAATGGATTAGGATAGATAAACAGCTTGATACATGTTCCTGAATGCATGCTATACAATTAGTCTGCAAACTTGAAAACATTGCCATATAGACATGGGGCCACATTGTTTTGACATAATTACCGTATGGAGTATAAGATGCACCCTTTCCCTCAAAAAAGAGGCTGAAAATCTGGGTGCATCATACACTGAATACAGTATTTTTGCCTCCTGAAACCCCACCCCTTCACCAAAACGGTCATGCAGAACCCGTAGAAGGCTTTCAGAGAGCTTCTGGAGGTTGGGAAGGCAGAAATTGGTGAAAAACAGGTCGCTTTTTGCTCAATTTTGTCCCCGCCAGCCCCCAGGAGTACTCTATAAGCCTCCTAAAGGAAATTTGACAAGAATGGGCCCGTTTTTGCAAAGAAGAACCCCAGAAGCACTCTGCAAAATCTATTCATGCCTTTTTTGGGGGGGAACCATTTTTGCAAAAAACGGGCCATTTTTTGAAAGGGTTGCAAAGTGCAAAAACTTTTTTTAAAAAATTTGCCTCTTCAAAACCTTGGTGTGTCTTATACTCCAATGCATCTTATATTCCAAAAAATGTGGAAGGGACTACACTGCATCTCCTTAAACCTTTACTTGTTTTGTTTCTTAATTTGTCTAGCTAACTTTGTAGTAATCACCCTGGGGAGGGGGTGTACAAATTATACTGTATAACACTCACCTTCACTAAGTACTGATGGATGTCCTATTATTCAGACAGGACTCAAATTGTGATAATTGTTTATACACACATAGTGTCTCTGTCTCTAAGTACCATTTCTATAACTTCATCTGACCCATACTGGTGACTTCTGGATATATTGGACTCCTGGAATCTCCCAGTCTATTTCCACAAATAGGACCAGGGCAGTGATGGGTTCTGGATCCCGTTCCAACCAGTAGCGCATGCATGCATCTTACTGTCCAGGGATGCCTCCGAGAGCCTCCACGACTCTCCAGCTGCTCAGCAGAGCATCGTGCAGGCACTGTACGTGCCATGTGCGTGAGCGGAAGACTTTAAAGACAGGTAAGGAGTGAGGGCAGGCAGGTGGGCCCTCCAGAGCACCATACAGGAACAGCACCCGGTACTCCGGTATGCCCATACCAGGGCGTATCACCTGCAGCCCACCACTGTACCAGGAAATGTTGAAGGTTGACCTCCAACCAGTGGTGGGTTTCTACTGGTTCAGACCAGTTCGGCTGAACTGGTAGTGGTTTGGCAACCTGGGTCACTGGAACCAGAAGTGACCCAGGCCTGCCATGCCCCCAAACTGGTTCTCCTACAGTGGTGCCATCTTGTTTTTCGCTTCTGTGCATGCACAGAACAATTTTAATTGCACTGTGCATGTGCGTGCAGCAAGCACATGAACAAACCATCAGTAGTGCCTGCTGGAACCCACCCCTCCCTCCAACATCTGTAGAGCACCAAATAGGGGAAAGCTGATTCAGTTCATTGTTGTTTTCTATGAGGATATGTTTCACAGTCATGTCGTTGATCTGCTTGCTAACTTTGTGAAATGCTCCACCCTGTTTATTAATCTCTACTGTTTGGAGAAAGTATGCATGATAAAAACAAATGAGTATTAGCAGAACCCATTGCAGGAAAAAAGTAGCAAATATATCATGTGGACATTGGATATTATCTAAAGTTTAATAGTAATGAGGAAGAAGATGGACGTTTTCCATTTACTTAGAAAAACTAAACTTCACATGTGATTTTTAACCTAAAAAAAAGTTCTACAAAATTATCTAAACCTGAACAGAGTACTATAATAGACTAGTGACAAAAGAAACAAATTGTGACAAACTAATTATTACTGGCAAATACCTTCTTTTTTGGAATCTAGGCCAAACTCCTTTTAGATCAATAGAATATTCATAATGACACATGACATATAAAAGCCAGGAGGAACCCTGGACTGCAAAACTGGTAGAAAGTCCGGTTATTCTTTTATGAGAAATCAATCTGGCTTTCATACTGGTGTAAAGTGACCAGGTTTTCAGATTGGTAAAAAGGGACACCATTGACCGATTTGGCGGGGGGGGGGGGCTTGATTAAAAAATTTATATTTTGTCAAAAGGTCACAAAAGACGATTACACGACCCCAGTTCACTGAAACTATCATAAATATGAATCTGTTGCCAAACATCAAAATTTTGATCACGTGACCATGAGGATGCTGCAATGGTCGCTAAGTGTGAAAAATGGTCGCTAAGTGTGAAAATGGTCATCAGTCACTTTTTTCAATGCCATTGTAACTTTGGTCACTAAATGAACGGTTTGAAAGCTAAGGCTAGCTTGCATTATAATGCCTTATGCTAGCTTACATTTTCAAGAGACAGAAGCTAAATTTCTAAACACACAAGGAATTTGTCTTTGGTGAATATGCTCTCAGTGTACATAAAGAAAAATAAAATAGAATACATTCATCAAGAATCATAAGCTACTATACTTAGTGATAGTCACTAAAGCCTGGAGGATTGTTCCCTCTGTGCTTCTTTAAAACAGTATATGTTAGAATAGAATAACAGAGTTGGAAGGCACCTTGGAGATCTTCTAGTCTAACCCCCTCCTTAGGAAGGAAACCCTCCACCATTTCAGACAAATGGTTATCCAACATCTTTTTAAAAACTTCCAGTGTTGAAACATCCACAACTTCTCTCCATTGCTTCTTGTTCTACTCTCATGTGCCTTGGAGAATAGTTTGACTCCCTCTTCTTTGTGGCAACCTCTGAGATATTGGAACACTGCTATCATGTCTCTCCTAGTCCTTCTTTTCATTCAACTAGACATATCTAGTTCCTGCAACCATTCTTCATATGTTTTAATCTCCAGTCCCCTAATCATCTTTGTTGCTCTTCTGACTTGTGACTGTTTTTCTCCTTTATGACCACTGCACCATCCTCCTGACCACATGATCAAAATTTGCTTGGCACCTGGCATGTGTTCATGATAGTTGCAGTATCCAGAATTATGTGATCACCATTTGTCACTTTCCCAGCTGGTTTCCAACAAGCAAAGTGACTGGGAAAAGCCAAACTTGCTTAATGACTGCATGGTTCACTTAACAATTGCAGTGACTCACTTAACAACTGTGGAAAGAAAGGTCATGAAATGAGGAACCATCTTGCTTCGCAATGGAAATTTTAGGGTCAAATGTGGTTGTAAATCGAGGTCTAGCTGTACAATATATGGAAATAATCCCAGTCCCTTAAAATTGAAGTGTGCTTGCCTTGCATTCTAAACAACAAAATATCCAACCATTTTTTTTCTTAAATATTTTAAGCAAATGTTGTATAAAATCTCCCAATGCAATAAGCTTAACACTGTATCCTGAATTGTTGGAATATAAAAACTGTCTCGTTCACATAGTATGTGAAAATAGCAATGAATTTAAATGTATGAATTTAAAACCAAGTTTGGAGCTATTGTTTATTAGCCACTGTTGCACTCTATTTTATACAAATGCTTCCGTATCAGAAAACACCCATGTTCTTCTATTCCAGACACCTGTAATGACCCCAAAGGACAGCTATTTGTCTATGACCTTCTATAACAAATTCATGGCTTTATACAGAGATACAATAATATCAACACCCAACTCTGCTCACTGGGTAGTTTCAGATAACTTTTTTCAAAAGTTCAGATCCATATTTAACCTCAGTGTGTAATTGGAATCCATCATGTATTGTTTATCATGCATCTCAAGTTTGTCTTTTTCCCTCTTTCCCATTTTCATCTGTTTTCTCTCCCCCTCATATTTTTGTTTCCTTCTCTTGCAGTCTCTTCTATCTAAGGCTGAGCTATTTTCAGTGAATTAAAGACTAAATAATAAGCCACTTAAGGAAAATATTTAACTTTCTACATCAGTTAAGTTAAATATTTTCTTTAAGTAGCTCATTATTTATGAAAAATTCCACAGGCCATCTGCTTTTGTTGGAGTCAGCTTCTAGATGTTGAAAAGACAGATAACATTTGTTTATGTGCTGAAGAGAGTCAATTCCACTAACGTATAACTGGTTATTTTGATGAAATCTCTGGGAATGTTCTTGGAAAATGGGTCCTGGTTAGATGGCTTTAAGTAGGTTGTGACATTTCAAATAGGTTGTGACACTTTAGTAAACCAAAAAAAAAAATGTAAGGATACCATAATTTGCAAAGTAGTGAACAGGATTTCAGAAACCTCTGTCGCAATTTATGTTACATAAGTACTGGGCATACTTTAATGAATTGTACATACTATGATGTACTACAGTTATGAAAGTTGAAGCATGTTTTACAGGTAGTTCTCTACTTATGACCACAATTAAGCCCAAAATTTATGTTGTTAAGTGAGGAGTTTGTTAAGTGAGTCTTGTCCCATTTTACATTTCTTGCCACAGTTGTTAAGTGAATCACTGCAGTCGATGTTAGGTGAATTTGACTTCCCCATTGATTTTGCTCATCAGAAGGTTGCAAAAGGGGATCACATGAACTCAAGACACTGCAACTGTCATAAATATGAACCAGTTGCCCAATGTCCGATTTTTGATCGTGATCATGAGAATGCTGCAAAGATTGTAATTGTGAAAAACTGTCATATTTCGCTTTTGTCAGTGCCATTGTAATTTTAAACAGTAACTAAAGGAACTGTTGTAAGTTGAGGAATACCTGTATTTACTTGGTTATTGTTGCTGTTTCCTTATTATACAATCTAAACAACAGGCAATGAAAAATTTAATTTGGATAAGGATTATTTTTTTAATAATGAGACACACATTTAAAAATGAGCATGAAAAAAAAACTAAACTGAGGAACCTTCCTCAAAGAGAATAAAATTCGGTAAATACGTATATGCATGGGAATATGTCAGCATACATGCATAACTGATTCAATTATTTATTTTTAATTTCTCATGCTTTGCAATAACAAACCTGACAGTTAACAGCATGAACTGAACATTCTTCACCTGTTGCATCAATTTATCTGCTTTATGAACTATGGATAATTTACCAACTACAGGATTAATTGGGAGAGGTAGTTGGGTGATCTTTTTACAGTTTCTTTTGCATTTCTAAAAACATTGACAAAAAAAACTTACAAAGTATATAGTGATTAAGGTACTGGCCTAAAAAGTAGTAGGTTGTGAATTCTAGGCTTCTCCTAGGCATAAAAGCTGGCTAGTTGAATTTTGGCCGTTCACTTTCTCAGCAACCCACCTCATGGGTTTCTTCTTATGGAGTAAATGAGGAATATTAGATATGTTCCTTGGATTGAATTAATATAAAAAGATGCAATAAAAACACAACAATATTAATAATGATACTGATGTGTTTGCAATATCCTTGTCTAAAAAAATCAAAACATAAGTGATGTAATTTTAGTGTTGAATGAAGTTGCATCTATTATAAAGTTTATATAGTCATTTTGTGATGATTTGCTGAATCTAATGGAGCAGACCTTTTATGCCACAAAGAGTTCCATCATGATTTATCAAGTTCCAAACAGAAAAAAGTATTCCAGAGTTTTTTAGATTTTAACATTAACCTGTCATATTTAATGTAAGAGCTTTGCTTTTAAATTTAGTATAGATACACCAAAATATTGTCTGTGATTTTAAATGATGAAATCCAGAGTTTGGAAAGGAAATATTCATTGAAACCACACTGAAATTTGTTATTTATTATTTTGAAACTTATATTCAACAATAAAAGCATTTTCATAAATAATTCTCAAATGATATAACATCCTGGATCTGCCCTTTCTCTATGAAAGCACATTATTCTTTCAGACATCCACCATACTTGATGCAACTTTAAGTCTTTAGCCAGCAAATTTTTAGCAAACATATAAAAATGTACAAAGTCCTATAAGAGTTTTTCATATCCGTAGTAATAGATTTTATTTCATTTTATTATTCTATTTATTAACATTTTCAACCTGTCCACTTTCCATTAGTCTCCAAGCAATTTATTGCACTAGTTGTTGCCGATTATAGGGGCGGTGCTCATCTCCATTTCAAGACCATTGAGCCAATATTTTTTTGAAGCCATTTGCACGGTCGTGTGGCCAGCATAACATCATGGAGAGCTATCACATCCCCACCAAAGTGGTACCTATTTATCTACTCACTTGCGCCATCCAATTTACAATGAAAAATTTAAAAAAATAAATTTGAATAAATACATATAATTTCCATGCAAGTAAGTATAAAATGAAAACTCTGTATAACTTAAGTAGCAGTAAGGCAGTCATTCAAAATCTTAAAAGCAATACATTAAGAAGCCTGGAACAGTAGGCTTCACCTGCCACTGAAATGATGTTAATGTGGGTATCAGTCAAGCTTCTCAAGAGGCATCTTAAATTTGTATACCCCTTATGTCATATCGGATTACAAAAGCAAGATAAAGTAATGAAAATCAACATGACAAGATAGGATAAATATATATACTCTGATATGTTTGCAAGCAACATCTCAAACATCTTTCTGTCTAGAAACAATTGCAAAACAGACAAATCTGGCAATAACATTAGTTTTTCATGCCACTTTCAGGTTCGATTCCCAGTAAGGGTATGGCTAGCTGATGAGAGCTAAATAGCTTGAAATAGATCTATACTAGTCTCCCTTTATTTATTTATCAGCACAAATGCAACACACACACCATTACACACACACACACACATATGAGAGAAGGGGGGGAGAGAGCGAGCACCTTTGCCATATTTGGGCACAGGAGTCTTTTGAGATAGTCATAGACCCATAGGGTTGGAGGTACCTTGAAAGTATTCTAGTCCAACTCCCCAATGGTTTAACTCATTCAATTTCAAATTGCAAGCCTGAGTTCATTTCAACATTGTCCTGATTTAAACAACAAGTCTAATATAGTTTGACTGGACATAACTCAGGAGCTTATGCCCTACATTTATATCTTACCTTTCCATGTACATCATTTCTTCCAAGAACCCAGGACAGCTTATATGGCTTTCTCCAATCCCATTCCCTCTTTACAATAATATTTGTATACTCTTAAGATCCCATTCTCTCTTTAGAATAATACTTGTATATTCTTAAGAAATAACTGATGAAACAACTGAGAGAATGACTCTTGCACAGTTGGCTCAGGGCTGAAAAGCCACCAAGTTTGGGACAGACTTACATAGGTTTTGTGTTAAATCAATCATTGAGATTTCCCTTGCCTAGATTTCTGCCATTAACTTAGTAAGGATAAGCCACTGTCTCAACCAGCTTCCTATTTTCACACTCATCCATGTAGTAGGAACATATGGAGTTTCCTCTAACCCACTCACGTGGCTTACTTTTAAAAAGGGTGGGGACAGTTAAAACAAACACAAACAAAACACACATCTACATTAGCCAACAAAGCAAGGAGAGTCCATGGCTTAGAGGTTAAAATATCTACTTAATATGTAAATAGCCCAGGTTCAAATTTCAGAAGGGCATGGCTAGCTAACGAGCTAAGTAGCTTGAAATAGATCTGTACTAGTCTCCCTTTATTTTTTATCAGTAAATATACATTCAATACAAAAATAGTTTGTCGCAAAAGTGACTGCCTGTGAATGTTCCTTGATTGTGGCTGAAAGGTGAAAGTAGAAGCAGTATGCGCCATCCCATATTTGAGTAGACCAGGTTGCTCTGATAGATGGTCTCATGGGAAAAAACACCTACATCTACAGTTTTTCTACAAGGTTCTTCTCATCAATTATTGAAAAAATAATAATTGAAACCACCAGAATCAAAACAGTCCAAAATGATTGGATGATGCCTGTGATTCTCTGTCTATATTAGAAGGGAAGAGAAGAAATTTAGAAAACTATAGAGAAAGAGAATAGAAAAGGATTTCCTATAAATGAGTTTAGTTGGCTAACAAGGGCCCTGAACAGATTCTAGATCTCCCCATGTCTTATAATTGGAACTGAAAAGAGAATGACTATATTGTATTTATTTAATTATAATTATGACTGCTTGATATGATACTTACTAGATGAATACATAAATGATTAGTTGCAAGAATAATTATGTAAGCATGCCACAGAAAACAAATAAGTGTCAGTTGTCAACATTACAGACGAGTGCAATGTGGTAGAGCTGTCTACCATTGCCATTCTCATCAGACGTGTGAAGTGGATGAGATGATAAAGTCTTGTTACACTGTTCAATAGCTTATTTTAGCTAAATGGAAAATAGCAACATAAATTCATATCATCTTTAAGTTGGGAAAGTATTTAATAATTAATATCCTAACATAGGAAGCTAATGTTAAAAATGATCAAGCTGCAAGTATTGTGCTGGTAATTTGCAAGTGTAACTTTACAGATATAATAGGCTTTGTTGATTTCTCTGAAATACTGTATTTTTTGGAGTATAAGATGCACCTTTTTCTCCCCAAAAAGAGGTGGAAAATCTAAGTGCATTTTATATTCCAAATGTAGCTCTGCCCACCTGCTCCACATGTCACATTTTTGGGTGGTTCCATGCGGCAGGGATCCTCACTTTCACATGTAGCCTAATTCCCCAAGCAGCCTGGAGAATTGCAGTCAAAGCCTTTTCAATGAAAGCATTTTTCGGCTATAGCACCACGATCCCTTTCCCAATTCCAAAAGCGCGCATGCATAGGCCAAAAAAATGCATCATGTTTCAGGTGGCAGGCAGTTCCAGCACGCGCTGCCACCTGAAAATGCTTTCCTTCCCAGTTTCCCAGGGCACATCGAAGAGCCACGTGCCCTCCTCTATGTACTCACCTTCTGTTTTCTCCTGGCCAGCACCGTCGGCTGGGAGAGGCAAGGAAAAAAGCAAGAGGGCAGCATGGTCAGGCAAGGGCTCAGGAGCCAGGTGTGGACACAGTGCAGGCAGATCAGAGGCAGCCGACCGATTGCTGGCTTGCCAGCTTGGCTGCTGGCCTATGTGCATTGAGGAGGCTGAACAGCAGCAGCAGCGAGGAGAGTGCAGACCTCCTGAGCTGCGGGAAGCGGCTGCCAGTAATGCCCTCAGGGCAAAGACATTGTGAGCAGAGAGGATTGGGCCACTCAGGAGCTGCTAAGTGCTTGCTGCCCCTCTGACACCTGTCAAACCTCCTCCCGCTGCATACTCACATGCTCTTTTCAGCTGGCCATATTGCCGCATGAAATGGATCTGGCCAGCTGAAAAGAGAATGCAAGTCTCTGTGGAGGACGAAAGAGCCGCACGCCCTTCTCCTCCTTCTTTCTACCATTTTAAGGGAGTCCGTGGGCAGAGATCAAGCGGGGGCACATAAAGTATCCCAGCTTGGTTTTCCAGGATGACCCAAGGTGTGGAGAGATGGCCTGGAGACCAGGAACGTCTCCCAAAGACCTCGCCATGCATGTCTTTCAGGACCTTCCTCTGCTCTGGTCCCCAGAGAAAGCAGTGATGCCGGCATGGGCCCTACTCCAACTAGCAAGCTCCAAGCACGATTGTCCTCCCTGAAACTCCACGGTCACCTGGACTTCAAGTAGCCTAAAGGATTGCATTGACAGGGCACTGTATTAGAAATGGGATTAAAAGAAAAGGAGCTGCTGTAAAAAGGCTCTGAAAACTACACCTCCAAATGTTATCCAGAATGTATGGAGAAAAGAATCAGCAAAGAGACTTGAAGTAGAAAATTATGGTACTTATCTGGAGTATGTCTTTTGGTTTATTTGTCCTCTACTGGGTTTTTTGGTCAATATTATAAAGACAATTTGATCAACCCAATCAAGAAAAAGTATGTATGTTGTGCTTTCATCGCAGTTCCCTGGGCCGTTTCAGGAATCAGGCTCCGACCAAGACAGCAAAGACATTAGCCATATGAATACTGATGGATGCTGCTGGGAAAGAAGCAGAAAGTTTTCCTCCCCCAAAATTAAGGTGTGTCTTATACTCCAGTGCGTCTTATACTGCAAAAAATAGGGTAGCTTAGTTACTAGATGCATTGCAGGCCAAAAAGGGTATGAACTTGATGGTGGGTTTTTTAAAAAAGAAATCTGAGATGTGCTACAAAATATTCTCCAAATTGTTAAGAATATCATTTGAAAGGGATTGCATAATCAGTCGTGATTAAGGCACCAGGAAAGAAACCAGGTGACTGTGAGTTCTAGTACTGCTTTAGGCATGAAACTGGCTGGGTAACTTTAGGCCAGTCATTTTGTCTCAGCCCATGACATCAGGCTTGGGCAACAAGCCTGTTGTTCAATTTCTGTCATAACTGATGAATCAACATTGGTTGTTGTAAGGGAGGAAAAAAAGAAAATGCTGAATATGCAAACCAACAACAACCCAAACAAACTAGGAAGAACAAAATTTATTTGAAAGACATTTAAATTAAGGATTTTTCTATAGAGTCTTCTACTTTCTTTTTGATGATTAAATTTCCATAATGCTTACAGGTAACCCTCATTTCAAATAATATTGTGCATTCCTGTTGGATATGGTGTTTCAGTCTGCTATTTTGAACACATTGTCCAATACATACCAACACAACTTGTGCATAGGAATTGCATATGCAGGTCTATGATTGGCACATTCTGTTCATTGGCTATGATACTGCTGAAGACCATTCTAACACCTTTTTGCTCAAAGTCAAAAGAGTCATCAAACTATACGTATCATTCAGTGACGTGCGGTGAAGCTTATGGCTGGTGAGGCAAAAAGAAAGAAAGCGGCTTTTGCCTGCCCCGCAGCAGCTATGTCTGAAATAGAGGAGTCTCGCACCCCGTAGCTATGTCCGACCCAGCTGCGGGGCGTGGGATGCCTCTATGTCAGACAGAAGCAGCGGGGGGCTTTCTTTCGGCTTTTGCCCACCCCACAGGGCAAACACTTCTACCTTGTAGGCGCCGGAGACGCAGGCTACCAGGAGTACATCCTGCCCGCAGTAGGAGAGCGCCGGTTCCTGCTTCAGAGGGGTGACTTGTTGCGACCCAAAGGGGTGCAAGTGGTAGACCTGCACCATGGCTCCAGCTCGCCCAGGCTCCGCACCCAAAATTAACTGTCTCCTGCGCAATCCTCGCCTCGTAGCCGCTGCAAAGGCTATTGCTTCCGCAAAGGGCCCCACCTCAGGCTGGTCAGCTGGAAGGAGGCATCAGTCGCGCCCCCAAACCAGCCACTGCTTCCTGCGAAGGCAGCTTCTCTATTGGAGGCTGCTTGAAGCCATTTATACCAGGTGACAGGGCTTAAGGCTGCAGCCTGCAATCGTTTACCTTCTCCCTGAAGGTGATCTAGTTCTAAGCGTGGAACAGGATTGCACACTTCCGTCTCTACAAGAAAGAAGCGAGGGCTTCTCCCACCTGGCTCTTGCAAGGAAACCCCCGGCTAAGTGTTTTATGGCTGGCTGAAATGCGCGGACGTTTCCAGCCACCCACAGGGCGAACGGCTGCCCAGCTGCTGGAGAGCAGCCCCTGGTGCCATTCTTGGCATGTTTTCCTCTGGGTAAAGTGGAGATGGGAGGGGGACTAGGAGGGAAAGGATCGCTCCTCAGGAGTCTATCTAGCCAGCAGCTCCAGGAGACACCCTCCCCCCCGAGAAGAATTGGGGCCACCAAAGCTCCCCCACCCACCCACCTTTTGGATGCAAGAGACAGCAAGGCTTGCAGCGAAGGGAAGCTGGACCCCGGGAAGGTTGGGGAGGGGGGGCTTCCACATTAGGTGCAGCTCCGTTCAACCAAGAAACCCATCCTGAAGGCCGCTGGATCCTGTCTGCCAGCGAGATCTGACCCTCGGGCGGTGGGGAGGACGCAACGTTTTCAGCCCCAAGAGTTGCTCCGAAGCCTCCAGGAGCGCCGGCTCCTTTGCAAAAAAATAAACTGAGCGACGGGAGGGAAGGCGATCCCTCGAGCCTGAGGTTTGCTCGAAGAACTGACTCCTCCCAGACTCGGATCTCATGCGGTCTCTTTTGACAAGAGCGAGCCTCCTCCTTCTCCCCCACTCCTCTCTCCTCTGAAGCGCGCCCTCCAAAATAACCTGCCCAACGTAAGCGTGCTCAACTGCAAGGCATGATTCGCTGCTCCCAGATCAGGAGGCGGGAGAATCACGTGTCTCCTTTGCATACGAAATTTTTCACTTTTTAACCCTTGCTTAACTTTTAAAAGGCGAAAAAATTCCTTATGCAAAGGAGCCCCATAGTTCTCTCGCCTCCTCCTATAGTTAACACTAAGCAGACTCCAAGTCACTGTGACTTGGAGTCTGGCAGCAACTACCTTGGCTTTAATTATTTTTTTAAAAATCTTTAAAATTCTTTTCTTTTCCTCAGGAGACTGGTGAGGCCCCACCTCCCCTGCCTCTAGTGACTGCATGTCCCTGGTATCATTAGTAACCCCCAGAACAAGAAAAATTAAATTACCCATAACAATAAGGAAGGTAAAATAAAAACAAAATCTCTTTGGCAAAAAAATAAAATTGGCTACATAGCTAACTTTAAAAGCCACTACAAAACCTTATGCCACCAGATAAAGGCAGAATGAACCAATTACTACTGCAAACAAGAGGAAAACCTTTTACACATGAAATCCACCCGCACCTTCTATAATTTCATAAACTCCAAACTTAAAGATTCAAAGGGCCCACCCCTCAAAGGGCCTAACGGGAAAGATTGTAATGATGAAGCCATTAAGGCCAACCTCTTCAAGATGCTCTTCAGTTCAGTCTTCGTTAACAGCAATGGCTCATGCCCCACATTTCATAGTTGTACCACAACTAATTGCAATGATCTGCTACATATTGATTTTACAGAAGATAATGTTGAAAAGCACTATGCAACCTAAAACTATCTATTGGCCCTGATAATGTGCCTACTTCTTAAAAAAGCTTTCCGCTGCCATAGCAAAACCTCTAAGCGCAATCTATGAGATATCTTTCAGAACCAGCTCCTTGCCCAACCCATGGTCATTAGCCATGGTCATCCCTATCTTCAAAAAGGGAGACCCCAGCCTAGTTGAAAACTACAGACCAATCTCACTGTGTTACATCACCTGCAAAGTCATGGAATCAATCATAAACCAATCCATTACCCTCCACTTAGAGACAAACAACCTAATCTCTAACAAGCAGTTTAGTTTCAGGAAAAATTTGTCCTGTAATCTGCAATTCCTACACTGAAAAAACATATGGACTACACAAGTCGACAAGGGTAAAGCAATAAATGCAATTTACATAGACTTCTACAAAGCCTTTGATTCAATGGTACATGACAAACTGTTAAAACTAAACTCTTACACATTTCCAGATCCTTGCACAAGTGGATAGCTGCGTTCCTGTCAAACAGGCAACAAGTAGTCAAAAAATAGAGAGCGCCCTATCAAACCTTGCACCTGTTAGCAGTGGTGTCCCCCAAGGCAGTGTTTTAGGGCCCACACTCGTTATACTTTACTTAAGCAATCTTTGTGATCATATTATAAGCAGCTGCATCCTCTTCGCTGATGACATAAAGCCATTCAACGCCACCGACAATGCTGCTGTCCTACAAAGCGACCTTGATTATGTGTCAGAATGGTCAAACAATTGGCAATTCCAAATCTCAACTAACAAATGCTCTGTCTTACACATTGGCAACAAAAATCAAAACACCAAATATAAGCTGGACGGATACGACCTCGTAGACGACCCTCACTCTGTCAAAGACCTTAAAGTACTCATCTCAAATGATCTAAGCACAAGAGCTCACTGTAACAGCATTGCCAAAAAGGCATTAAGAGTTGGAACTAGGGCATTCCAAACCTTTGCTAGACCAATTCTCGAATGCAGCTTGTCTTTCTTTTTTTTCTTTCTTTTGCCTTTATTTGTATGCCGCCCTTTTCCCTGGGGGGACTCAGGGCGGCTCACAATTCAAAAGAGGGAGGGGGAGAAGACAAACAATAGACAATACAGCATGTTAAAAAGAAAACACAACAATCGCACAATTCGAGTGGGGCTACAATCTTAACCCCAGGCCAGCCGGGACAGCCAGATCTTTAAAGCGGCTCGGAAGGACTGGAGGGTGGTGAGGGTCCGAATCTCCACGGGGAGTTCGTTCCAAAGGGACAGAGCAGCCACCGAGAAGGCTCTCCTCCGGGTAATTGCCAGTTTGCACTGGCTAGAAGATGGGATTCGGAGGAGGCCTAATCGATGCAATCGAATCGGTCTAGTGGAGGTAATTGGCAGTAGGTGGTCTCTCAAGTACCCAGGCCCACTACCATGAAGGGCTTTATAGGTGATAAGTAGCACCTTGAAGCGCACCCGGAGATCAACAGGTAGCCAGTGCAGCTCGCGGAGGATAGGTGTTACGTGGGTGAACCGAGGTGCACCCACAATCGCTCGCGCGGCAGCATTCTGGACTAGCTGGAGTCGCCGAATGCTCTTCAAGGGCAGCTCCATGTAGAGCACATTGCAATATTCCAGCCTAGAGGTCACAAGGGCACGAGTGACTGTTGTGAGGGCCTCCCGGTTCAGGTAGGGACGCAACTGGTGTACCAGGCGAACCTGGGCAAATGCCCCCCTGGTCACAGCTGACAAATGATGTTCGAAGGTCAGCTGTGGGTCCAGGAGGACTCCCAAGTTGCGAACCCTGTCTGAGGGGCGTATAATTTGACCCCCCAGCCTGAGAGATGGAGTACTTGGCCAATTCATGGGAGGGAAACACAGCAGCCACTCAGTCTTTTCTGGATTGAGCACAAGCTTGTCGACCCCCATCCAGTCTTTAACAGCATTCAGCCCCTGGCTCATCACATCCATCGCTTCGTTGAGTTGGCACGGGGTGGACAGATACAACTGAGTATCGTCCGCATATTGACGGTACTTTATCCCGTGCCGTCGAATGATCTCACCCAGCGGTTTCATGTAGATGTTGAAAAGAAGGGGGGACAGGACCGAACCCTGGGGCACCCCACACGTTAGGGGACTAGGGGTTGATCTCTGCTCCCCAACTAACACCGACTGCGACCTGTCTGAAAGGTAAGAGGAGAACCACTGTAAAACAGCGCCTCCCACCCCCACCTCCCGCAGTCGTCGCAGAAGGATACCATGGTCGATGGTATCGAAAGCCGCCGAGAGGTCAAGGAGCACCAGGATGGAGGCGTGGCCTCCATCCCTGGCTCTCCAGAGATCATCGGTCAACGCGACCAAAGCGGTTTCTGTGCTGCAGCCAGGTCTGAAACCAGACTGGAACGGATCGAGATAACTGGCTTCCTCCAAGGACCGCTGGAGCTGAAAGGCCACCACCTTCTCAACAACCTTCCCCACAAAGGGGAGGTTGGAGACTGGACGATAGTTATTTAAAACAGCTGGATCCAAGGATGGTTTCTTCAGGAGGGGTCTCACCACCGCCGCCTTTAAAGCGGGAAAGTTCCCCTCCCGAAGAGCGGCGGTAACAACCGCCTGGATCCAGCCTCGTGTCACCTCCCTGCTGTTTACAACCAGCCAGGAGGGGCACGGGTCCAGCACACATGTGGAGGCACCTACAGCTCTCATGGCCTTGTCCACATCCTCAGGGGTAACAGCTTGAAACCCAATCCAGCGATGACTTACCAGATCATCCCTTAGTGCCTCTGCTGGTACTGCAGAATTGGAGTCCAGGTCCGCCCGGAGCCGAGCAACCTTGTCTGCGAGAAATTGGACGTAGTCCTCAGCCCTGCCCTGCAGCGGATCGCCCATATCCCTCCTATTTAGGAGGGAACGGGTTATCCTAAACAGGGCAGCTGGGCGCGACTCAGCAGACGCAACCAGAGAGGCAATGTGTGTTCTCTTAGCCATCCTAATTACCCGAACGTAATCTCTGGTGTAGGTTGTCAAAAATGCTCGGCTCGATTCGGATTTGCTGGACCTCCATAGGTGCTCTAGGCGTCTCCTTTGGCGCTTCATCTCCCGGAGTTCCTCAGTGAACCAAGGAGCCTTCCGGGATCCACTTCCTCGGAGCGGCCGTAGAGGCGCAATCCGGTTAAGAGACTTCGTCGCTGCCAAATCCCAGGCAGCAACCAGAGTCTCCGCCGAACTGCGGGCGAGAGTATCAGGAATAACCCCAAGCTCCGTCTGGAACCCCAAAGGGTCCATAAGTCGCCTGGGGCGGAACCACCTGGTCGGTTCCTCCTCCCTACAGTGGGGGTTTGGTCTCCGAAAGTCAAGCCTCAATAGGTAGTGGTCTGACCATGACAGGGGCAAGATCTCGCTACCCCTCAGACCAAGATCACAATTCCACTGCTCCGAGAGGAATACGAGGTCAAGCGTGTGACCCGCTGAGTGGGTTGGTCCTCGGATTACTTGGGTCAAGCCCATGGTTGTCATGGAAGCCATGAACTCCTGCGCTCCATCAGAATGTTCACCGAGCAAAGGCAGATTGAAATCCCCCAGAACCATAAGCCTGGGGAACTCAACTGCCAGCTCGGCTATTGACTCGAGGAGCGAGGGGAGGGCTGTTGCAATGCAGTTAGGAGGCAGGTACGTTAGCAGCAGACCCACTTGACCCTTGAGGTCCAACTTCACCAGCAGGGACTCACACCCGACAAGCTCCGGAGCAGGGATCCTACGAGGTGCTAGAGACTCTCGGATAACAATAGCCACACCCCCACCCCTTCTCTTAGCCCTCGGCTGATGGAGCACCTGAAAACCCTCTGGGCACATCTCTACGAGGGGGACTCCTCCCTCCGGGCCCAGCCAGGTCTCAGTAATACATGCCAGGTCTGCCCTCTCGTCTAAAATTAAGTCCCAAACGAGAGGAGCTTTATGAACAACAGATCTGGCATTTAGCGACAGCAGCCTAAGGCCAGGGTCCTGATTACTCACACCACCTGGCCTTGGAGTGGGACTCGTAGGGCCGGAAGGAGGGATCTCTGTAACGTAGCGAGCCCTCCTTCCCCGGTAATGGCCTGCCCTAAAGTCCCTGCCATATCTGCCCTTCCCTGTTAAGACCGTAATGCTCCGGCCCACTCCCGTGTCCGTGGTCTCCCCATCCACCCCCAGGCCCTTCAAAACAACCATTCTGTGGCTGGGATTGACCCAGGTCCCTCCAATACTTCTGCAGAGCACTCAGTAAAGAGGGTGCCTGGGTGAGGCCCCAGCCTACTCAGACATACCCAATCACAACACCATTCATTCCCCACTGACAATTTAAAAACACAGAAAAAAATACAGCAATATAGGAGTTAAAAGTGGGCACATACACCAACAGTCACATCATTCACACCTCACTCATAAAATGCGGAGACTAAGTTGCGCAGTCTAGGATGGAACAAAGTGAGAAGGGGGGAGGGGGAGAGGTACTCCGCTCCTCTCCCTTCCTGTGGCAGTTAGTTGATAAAATAGTTAATAAAATAGTTAATAGCCCAGCTCCAATCCATTGAGGGTATACAGGGGGGGAGGGTGGCGTTTCCCCCCCTCTGGTAAGGTCGAGAAGTCCCAAAAGTCCAGATGGTTAAAAGGACCGCCAAAGATGTTGGATCCGGGTAGCCAAATGTGTAGCAGGACGTAGGGTCTGGATGGCCGGAGTGATGTCACTAGGGCAGCAAGAGGTAATGCTGGTTGAGCCGGTATAGTTTGTTCGTGGATGTTAAACTCTGAAAGCTGCAATTGTAGGCTGGGTGGATAAGTGCCAATTAAGAAGATGGTAAAAATGACACAGCAACGACAGGGAAGTAAGAAGGGCACCAGTAATGGCCACTGGGGGGGAGTCCAAGCTCCGAATACGCTGCCTCTCCGGAGTAATGGTGACTGATGTAAAGTGACTCAGTAAAAGGCAATAATACTGGTCAGCACAACACTCCTGGGGCAATGGTAACAGTTGATGGTATTGGTTGCCACAGAGGGCCTGTCGTTGAGTTTCTAAAGTTCCAGTCCCAGTCCCAGCAGATAAATAATCCAGCAATGTGAAGCCCCGCAGGAACAGCGGCGAGGTGGAAGAAAAACGCCGCACCAGGATGCAGGGGGGGGAGTTATCGAAGCTGCAGTGGGGACAGGAAACTAGTTCCTCTGTCTCCCAGTCCAGTCTAGGCATCTCTCCTGGGCTCCCCACCCCCTCTTCGGGGTGCAAACCAACCCCTCGGTGCTGCCCAATCCACAAAAGAGTTCGGCGTCTCTCAAAGCAGCAGGGCCGAAGCCACCGCCTCTCACACAGAGCCGCCGCCGCCGCTCCCCAGCTGTTCCAAAGGGCCGACGAGGAAAACCGCGCCGGAGGAGATAACGCCGTCTTGGAGCCGCTCAGAGGCAGCCCCCTCCTCAAACAGCCACCCCCCTGGATAGCCCGAACGTTGGCGCCCCCACAGGAACCCCTCAATTACCATTTCAGGGGTCCTGGTCGCCAAAAACGGTCTTTTTCTTTCTTATAATGATTGGAGCAACGAGGCTCGGCAGCCATTCAAGGTCTGCCTGGAATGCATTTCCTGACTCTGTTGTAACATCCTCAAACCATCATAACTTTAACCTTAAACTGTCTACTGTGGACCTCACCCCATTCCTAAGAGGTCTGTAAGTGGGCATGCATAAGCACACCAGCATGCCTACCACCCTGTCCTACTGTCCCCATTTATTCGTACCGATTTCCTGTGTTTATATCCATGTTTATACTTATATCTGTTATCTCATACTTGTTTGACAAACTAAATAAAATAAATAAATAAAATAAAATAAAATAATCTTGTTTGGCCTGGATCAGTGCTGTTTTGTTCAAAAGAACAGTTGATTGGTCTACAATATGTCTTTTTTATATTCATTTTTCCTGATATGAAAACAACCTTGAATTTAAGTCAATTTTCCTGTGGTTTCCGGTGGTAGGGGCTACAACAGGGTTTGTCACAGCCTGGTTGGTCCAGAGACTGAGGGATTTTTCTTAAGTATCCTCCTTTCCCTCTCGGCTCCCAGTTTCCCTCAGTCTTTTGGTCCAAGCACTAGCTGTGGCTCCAGTGAGATAGTATTGTGATAAGATTATATTAGATATTCTAAATTCACTTAAATTAGTTATTGACTGGCCTTCAGGGAGGCTTCCAGTCTCGTCAGAGAGAATGAGGCTTTGCCTCATGGCTCTGCAGCCACCGGAGGGCGGTCGGCTCCGTCTGCGCTCAGCGGAGGCTGTCCTGACTATTTCTGATGGCAGCTCGAATGCAGCACTTAGCGGCCTAATTATTATCGCGCTAGTCGGCCTGTTTACTTTTCAGAGATGCTGGCACCACCGTCGGCTTCCCACGCAGCCTCAGAGACCTGCCGCAGCTCGTCAACACACAGGGTGCACTGTTTTCTAAAATACCAGTCTGAAGGCGCAAAACGACCATCAGGAAGAGGAAAAGACTGGCGCAGGGGTCTGCCAGACCCAGCTCGTTGCGAGGCTAACCCCTCAGAGCCACGTGCATTGCGAGTGCCTGATTCTTCACCCACAAGGTGTGGCAACCATTTTGGTGCAACCTACCTACTGCATTCTCCGGCAGCGGACCAGATCAAGGTGAATTGGAGGCCAGAGGACAAAATCAACAAAAAGCGAGCCAGAAATTACAGCGACAGGACACGTGAGTGAGGCATGGCCTTCACAGTTTCTGATATGCAGCCCCAAGGAGATCTTGCAGAAGAGGGCCAGGGCAGACTTAGGCCCAGGGCAGCATCCTCCAGGCCTCCAGCTGACCAGCATCCCTCCGGGGCTGCTGCTAGGGATGAATCTCGAAGACAAAAAGCCCTAGAAAAACAGTGGCCAGGACAGAGAGGCTGGTGCAGGCGACTAGGCCTGAATCCCCCAGCAGAACTAGTTGGGACCCACTCTCAAGCATCTGATTCCCCTCCCAGGGGTTTCAACCCTTCCTCTCCCTCTGTCTCTCTGGCCAGGAACCTCAGGGTGGTAATCTCTCCTTCTCCCCCTATCTCTCCTAGAATATATAGGGAAAGGATGGAGGACCCGGGAGAAGGGGGATCCCGGGACTACCTTCCGGCAGCCCAACTTGCCCCCAGAGGGCCTTCATTGTGAGGCCTGTCCGAGGAGGATTTAGAGGATCTAGATCAGTTACCAGATAGCATTAGGAGACTCATTTCCACAGCCATATCTAGGGGAATTACCTCGGGCCTAGCCCAGAGGGACAGTCCTTCCCAAGGAGTGCCTAGACCGCCAGCAATGCCAGGGTGGAGATCCCCTTCTTATTCCAGGGGACACGATATTCCCAGACCACCTTCCCCCTCAGTGGTCAGCGAGGTTTCCGTCTTGGGAGAAGCTGCACACCCAGACTTGGGGTTTTCAGAGGACGAGGATGCCACCCCCCAAAGGACCCAGCCTTTTCCGGGCTCCCCCCCACTTTCAAGCCTATGTTACACAAGGCCAAAAAGACTACTCAGATAGGCACGGGGGCTCAACCAGTGTCTCAGCACAGGGATCCCAATTTGGCCATGTTTATAAATCCCAATATGGATAAAGAGAAAGTTCCCACCCCTCCTTTTTTCCTAGAAGTGGTACAAAACCAGTGGGCAAGGCCTTCTTTCTTGCCCAATCCTGGGGGCAATGATAAAGGCTATTACAACATGGAGCAAGCCTTTTCCCAGGCCTTGCAACTTTCCACGGTAGATGCCCCAGTCGTCCTTTTAGCCAATGCCTCCACCGTAGTCTCAGGTAACGTGGCCGACAAGCTGAAGCCAGAGGACAAGCTTGCGGAGCTTACCTTTGTAAGCTTTTTTTTCAACATAAGAACTTCAACGCCTCTGCCTGGGCCATTAAGGCGGCCGCAGCAGCGTCCTATTTCAACCGGACGACAGTCATGTGGCTTCGACAACTACAGGATCGCTTCCCGATCCAAGATGAGCGTCTTCACCAAGACCTCACTAAGATCATTTCAGCTACCCAGTGTCAGCTTCTGCTTTGCTATCGCTTCAGCTGCCATGAAACGGGGAGGGAGGGCATGGTATTTGGGAGGGGTTACTCATTGTGCTGGAGGAATGTTCTGGAGTTCACCGGCTGATCAGACTACGCATGCGTGGGTGTTTCCCGCCAGGACTAACGGCACTGACATTCCATCTTCGTGATGCCTTTTGAAGTTATCTCACACCTGACACTTGGAAGACTTATGATTGGACTGGGACTATGATGCCAAGGGGTGGGGAATGGGCTATTCTATATATCAATTGCTTTCGCGCCTAATTAATCAGACTTCGCTACGCTTTGCCTTTTAACCATTCTTAATTAGTAAAAGTACACTTGATTTTCCACACATGGAGTCCGGTGGTCTTTCTTTCCTAGTTAATTAATGGAGAGGAGCTGACAGATAGCGAAGTCTCATTAACACCCTACCAGGAGGTTACAGCCTTCCGTGGGGGGTGAAAGCTTCAAAAGGACGAAAACAGAGAAAATGTCTTCTCATGCCAGCGAAGAAGAAATGGAAAAAGAAACCTCGCAAAAATTGGAGGATATCTTATTTCCTGAAGAGATGGCTTGGCTGGAAATAACAAGCCCTGCAAGCCCCCCCCCCCCGTTGGTCCTTGTCGGTGGGGCAAAGAGAAGAAAGTGCGACCTGGGATGCGGCTGTTACCAGAAGAAAGCACCAGGAAAGGCCGTTGGAAAGGGCAGCCAAACAAAGACCCCAGGAAGGAGGTCAACCTGATTTCTTGGAACAGAGGTACTCTGGGCAAAGATTCGGGGAGGGAGAAGAGGCCGAGAGGGGGTGGGAGCAAGAAAACCCATGGGCAGCTTCACACACCCCCCCCAGCCAGGGGTGCGGCCAGACCAGGGGCCCCACCCCCCAGAAGACGCCGGATGGCTAAAGTACCCCCCTTGACTGTTAAATATGATGGAAATCCTAAGAAGCTGGGGTCCTTCATCATGCAGGTGTATAATTACATGGAAATCTATGGGCCCGATTTTGATTCAGACACTTTAAAAGTACGCATGGTTTTGCTGGCTCTGGACGACAAAGCCTCTGACTGGGGAACAGGCTTACACCAAGCAAACTCCCCCCTCTTGAGGAATTTTAACGCGTTTATGGGAGCATTCAAGAGACGATTTGATGACCCCCTGACTGAGAAACGTGGCAAACTGAAATTTATGACCCTCACGCAAGGGGACAGGCCGGTAACCCAGTACATCCAGGAGTTTCAACACCTGAGTAATTACATGAGGGGGTGGTGTGAAGAAGCCCTTTTGGACAATTTTGCTTTGGGCTTGGATGAAGATATTTATCAACAATGTGTTAATCGCCACCTTCCCAAGCGCTTAACAGTTTGGTTTGAAAACGCAGCTGATATTGAACTAGATTTAATGCGACTCCGATGTGCAAAGGAGGAGAGGCAGAAACAAAGGGAGAGAGCTGCGAAATCTTCCCCCCCCAAGCCGCAAAACCCCTTTCGGAGTGAGAAGCGAAGGGAGGGGAGGCCCCTCTGGAAAATCCAGACCGTTTACCTGCTTTCGTTGTGGGAAGGTAGGCCATCGTGCGCCAGACTGCCGGGCCAAGCTACCCTCTACCACCCAAACCCCTTCCAAACGCGAGGGGAAAACTGGCAAGTCCCCAGACAAGAAGAGAAAGGAAGCTGCGTTCGCTGTGGATTCCAACCCCCCCCCCCCCCCGCAATTCAGCCAGGCCTTGGAGGGAGAAGCGGACGTCTCCACCAGCTCCTCTGATGACTCATTGTGCTGGAGGAATGTTCTGGAGTTCACCGGCTGATCAGACTACGCATGCGTGGGTGTTTCCCGCCAGGACTAACGGCACTGACATTCCATCTTCGTGATGCCTTTTGAAGTTATCTCACACCTGACACTTGGAAGACTTATGATTGGACTGGGACTATGATGCCAAGGGGTGGGAAATGGGCTATTCTATATATCAATTGCTTTCGCGCCTAATTAATGACCAGTGGGACCAGATTTAGAGTTTAGAGTTTTTTTTAGAGTTTTATTGAACACTTATAGGCCGCCCTTTTCCCTGAGGGGACTCAGGTCGGCTTACAATAATGAGGGAGGGGAGTGCAAGACAAGACATAAAAGAAAATGTGAGTAAAAAATAATTAACAATAAAAGCACAACATTCACTCAGCATTCGGGCGGGGAGAGAGTAAAGTCCTATCCCCAGGCCTGATGGGATAGCCAGATCTTGAGGGCCGTGCGGAAGGCTTGGACGGTGGTGAGAGTGCGGATCTCCACGGGGAGATTGTTCCATAGCATCGGAGCTGCAACTGAGAAGGCTTTCCTCCGCGTAGTCGCCAGTCAGCACTGACTGGCGGATGGAATTCGGAGGAGGCCTACCCTGTGCGATCTGATGGTACGCAGGGAGGTAATTGGCAGAAGGCGGTCTCTCAAATAGCCAGATCCACTACCATGGAGCGCTTTATGGATGGTAAGTAGGACCTTGAAGTGCACCCGGAGATCAACAGGTAGCCAGCGCAGCTCACGGAGGATCGGTGTTATGTGGGCAAACCGCGGTGCACCCACGATCACTCGTGCGGCCGCATTCTGGACTAGCTGAAGTCGCCGGATGCTCTTCAAGGGCAGCCCCATGTAGAGCACATTGCAGTATTCCAGCCTAGAGATCACAAGGGCTCGAGTGACTGTTGTGAGGGCCTCCCGGTTCAGGTAGGGCCGCAACTGGCGCACCAGGCGAACCTGGGCAAATGCCCCCCCTGGTCACAGCTGACAAGTGATGGTCAAAACTCAGCTGTGGGTCCAGGAGGACTCCCAAGTTGCGGACCCTGTCTGAGGGGTATAAATTTTGCCCCCCCCAGCCTGATTGATGGAACATTAGCCAAATTGTTGGGAGGAAAACACAACAGCCACTCGGTCTTTTCTGGGTTGAGTACCAGTTTGTTAGCTCTCATCCAGTCTTTAACAGCCTCAAGGCCCCGGTTCATCACGTTCACCACTTCATTGAGTTGGCACGGGGTGGACAGATACAACTGTGTATCGTCTGCGTATTGATGGTATTTTATCCCGTGCCTCCGAATGATCTCGCCCAGCGGTTTCATGTATATGTTGAATAGTAGGGGGGATAAGACCGAGCCCTGCGACACCCCATAAGTTAGGGGCCTCGGGGACGATCTCTGCCCCCCCACCAACACCGACTGCGACCTGTCCGAGAGGTAGGAGGAGAACCACTGCAGAACAGTGCCGCCCACCCCCACCTCCCGCAGTCGTCGCAGAAGGATACCATGGTCGATGGTATCGAAAGCCGCTGAGAGGTCAAGGAGAACCAGGATGGACGCATGGCCTCCATCTCTGGCTCTCCAGAGATCATTGGTCAATGCGACCAAAGCGGTTTCTGTGCTGTAACTGGGCCTGAAGCCGGACTGGAAGGGGTCAAGATAGTTAGCTTCCTCCAAGGTACGCTGAAGCTGGAAGGCCACCACCTTCTCAACAACCTTCCCCACAAAGGGGAGGTTGGAGACTGGATGGTAGTTATTAAGAACTGCTGGATCCAAAGACGGTTTCTTCAGGAGGGGTCTCACCACCGCCGCCTTAAGCGCGGTGGGGAAGTACCCCTCCCGAAGAGAGGCAGTAACAACCGCCTGGATCCAGCCTCGTGTCACCTCACTGCTGTTGGCAACCAGCCAGGAGGGACACGGGTCCAGTATACAGGTGGAGGCGCTCACAGCTCGCATAGCCTTGTCCACATCCCCGGAGGCAACATCCTGAAACTCAACCCAGAGATGGTCTGCCAAGTCATTCCCTTGTGTCTCGGCTGGATCTGCAGGAGTGGAGTCCAGGTCCGATCGAAACCGAACAACTTTGTCCGCCAAGAACTGAACATACTCCTCAGCCTTACCCTGTAGGGGGTTCCCTGTCTCCCTCCTATTTAGGATAACTTAAAATGCCTGGGTCAGGTCGACAGTCAGAGAGGGTCTCCGGCTGGAGTTCCTCACCCTTCCCCCGACGCTCTTCAGGACTTCCCCTCCTCCAGGGACCCAGAAAGGTGATGCCTAATGCTTCTGGCAATTCAGCACCTGCTGGATATTCAGGCAGCCGAACTGGTCCCTCCGGAGGAACGGGGACAAGGCGTCAACTCGAACCTCTTTGTCGTCCCCAAGAGCTCTGGGGGATGGAGAGCAATCCTGGACTTGAAGCAGCTGAATTCCTTCCTGGTCTACCAGCTATTCAAGATGTCCTCCCTCAAGTCCATATTATTGGGGATCAGATGGGGGGACTTCATGGTGTCAATAGACTTAACAAAGGCATACTTACACATTCCGATCTGGTCGACCCACCACAAATTCCTCTGTTTCTCCCATGGGGGGTCTCCATTTCCAGTACAGGACACTTCCATTTGGTCTGGCCTCCGCCCCCCGCATGTTCATAAAGGTCCAGGCGGCGATGGCAGCTCACCTGCACTCCCAGCCAATGAGACTCCATTGTTACCTAGACGATGTGCTTGTCCTTGCCCAATCCTGAATGCAGGCAAATCTGGATCTGCAGGTCACAATCCGAACACTACAGTCCCTGGGGTTCTCCATCAACTTCCCCAAGAGCCACCTCTCTCCTTCAACAAGAATCCTACACTTAGGCACAGTGATAGACTTGAAAACAGGATTAGTTTGCCACTCACCAGAATGTCTGACAAGTCTGCAAAACTTGGCATGGCACATCCGCGCAAGTCGGTCAGTGTCAGCCTCTGCTTTGCTATCGCTTCGGCTGCCATGAAACGGGGAGGGAGGGCATGGTATATGGGAGGGGTTACTCATTGTGCTGGAGGAAGGTTCTGGAGTTCACCGGCTGATCGGACTACGCATGCGTGGGTGTTCCCGCCAGGACTAACGGCACCGACATTCCATCTTCGTGATGCCTTTTGAAGTTATCTCACACCTGACACTTGGAAGAATTATCAATCGCTTTCGCGCCTAAATAATCAGACTTCGCTTCGCTATGCCTTTAATCATTCTTAATTAGTAAAAGTACACTTGATTTCCACACATGGAGTCTCGTGGTCTTTCTTTCCTAATTAATTAATGGAGAGGTGCTGACAGTAAGCGAAGTCTCATCAACACCCTACCAGGAGAATACAACCTTCCGTGGGGGGTGAAAACTACAAGAAGAAGAAACAGAGAAAATGTCTTCGCACGCTAGCTATGAAGAAATTGAAAAAGAGACCACTGATTTATTATTACCCAAGAAGTTGGCTGAGCTGGAAATAACGGGCCCTGCGACCCCCCCCCCCCGTTGGTCCTTGTCGGTGGGACAAAGAGAAGATAGTGCAAGCTGGGATGCTGGCATTAGCAGAAGGAAACATCAGGAGAGGCCATTTGAAGCGGGGGCCGAACGAAGACCCCAGGAAAGAGATCAGCCTGAAAACTTGGAACAGAGGTACTCTGGGCAAAGATTCGGGGAGGGAGAAGAGGCCGAGAGGGGGTGGGAGCAAGAAAACCCACGGGCAGCTTCACCCCCCCCAGCCAGGGGTGCTGCCAGGCCAGGGGCCCCACCCCCCAGACGACGCAGAATGGCTAAAGTCCCCCCCTTAACTGTAAAGTATGATGGAAATCCTAAGAAGCTGGGGTTTTTCATTATGCAAGTTTATAACTTCATGGAAATTTATGGGCCCGATTTTGAATCAGACGCCATGAGAGTGCGGATGATATTGCTTGCTTTGGAAGACGAGGCCGCTGACTGGTGGATGGGTTTGCACCAGACCAACTCCCCCCTCCTGAGGAATTTTAATGCGTTTATGGATGCGTTCAAGAGACGATTTGATGACCCCCTAACTGAGAAACGGGGTAAACTGAAATTTATGACCCTCACACAGGGAGATAGGCCGGTGACTCAGTACATTCAGGAGTTTCAACACCTTTGTAATTATATGAGAGGATGGAGTGAGGAAGCCCTTTTGGATAAATTTGCTTTGGGCTTGGATGAAGACATTTATCAACAATGTGTTAATCACCACCTTCCTAAGCGCCTTGCAGTTTGGTATGAAAACGCAGCTGATATTGAACTTGATTTAATTAGACTCCGATGTGCAAAGGAAGAGAGGGAGAAGGAAAGAGAAAAAGCAGCAAGATCTTCCCCCCAACCCGCAAACCCCCTTTCGGAGTGAGAAGCAAAGGGAGAGGAGGCCCCACAGGAAAAGCTAAACCATTCACATGCTTTCGCTGTGGAAAGGGAGGCCATCGCGCGCCAGAATGCCGCTGCCTTCGAGAAACTGAAACGCCTCTTTGCTGCGGAACCTCTCCTGAAGCATCCCGACATGGACAAGCCTTTCGTCGTCCAAGCTGATGCCAGTGACGTCGCTGTTGGGGCCGTCTTGCTGCAAGCCAACGACCAAGGTAATTTGCAACCTTGCGCTTACACCTCCCACAAGCTCACGGACACTGAAAGACGTTGGGCCGTTTGGGAGAAGGAGGCATTTGCAGTCCGATGGGCTCTAACCACGTGGCGTCATTTTCTGGAAGGCGCTAAGCACCCGTTTGAGGTGTGGACTGACCACAAGAATTTGGAGGCTTTGAGGACCCCACGCCGTCTATCTCCTAAGCAGATGCGTTGGGCCCAACATTTCAACCGTTTCAATTTCACACTCAAGTACATCCCTGGGGGAAAAAATTTCATGGCTGACGCTTTGTCCAGACTCCCTCAATACAACTGTTCTAAACTGAGTATTGTTCAGCCCGTTGTTCCCACATCCAGCTTGGCGGCTCCGGTGGTCACTCGCCAGCAAGCACGCTCAAAAAGTAGAGGTACCTCAAGATTTCCTCTCTGACCTCAAACACGCCCTTCCCCAGGATGACTGGTTCCAAAAGCATCAGGATGAGTGCACGATGAGGGACGATTTACCGTGGATCGGCACCAAGCTTTATGTCCCCGCCTCTCTCCGTCTCGTCGTCCTCCAACGAGCTCACGATTCCAAATTGGCGGGTCACTTTGGGTTCGTAAAGACTTTGTATCTAGTGAAGAGACAATTTTGGTGGCCCTCTTTGAAGAAAGACATTGAACTTTATGTTGCCAGTTGTCCGGTTTGTGCTGCCGCTAAAAGGGCACCTGGAAAACCACAAGGCCTGCTTCAATCTGTAGCCCGACCTGTCGCCCCTTGGAAGGAAATTTCAATGGACTTCATTGTCGAGCTTTCCGAGAGCCAGGGGCACACCATCATTTGGGTTGTTACGGACTTATTTTCCAAACAAGTTCATTTTATCCCGTGCCACAAAATTCCTTCTGCTAAGGCACTGGCTAAACTCTTCATTTCCCACGTTTACCGTTTGCATGGAGTGCCTGATCGCATTGTTTCCGATAGAGGTGTCCAATTCACCTCAACTTTCTGGAAGGAGTTTCTTAAACGCATTGGTTCCGCCCAGGGCCTTAGCTCTGCCCACCATCCTCAGACTAATGGGGCTTGTGAGAGGACTAATTCTGTTTTGGAACAATATTTACATTGTTTCATCAATTATCAGCAAGATGATTGGGTTGACTTGCTGCCGCATGCTGAGGTAGCCTACAATAATTCTGTGCATACCAGCACTGGGTTCACCCCTTTTTGGGTTGTCTTTGGTCAAGATTTTGTTCCTATTCCTGAGTTGCCTCGTGACCAGCCGCAAGTTTCTTCCATCGCTGAGTGGAGCGAACGTCTGAGCCATATTTGGCCTTTGACTCTTGCTACTTTAGATGCTGCACATCGTGCTCATAAAAAACAGGCTGATAAGAAGCGTGCGCAACCTTATCAGTACCGGGAGGGTGACCTGGTTTACTTGTCCACGAAATTCCTTCAGACCACACAGAAGTCCAAAAAATTAGGACCTAAATATGTTGGTCCATTTCCCATCATCAAGATCATCAATCCTGTTTCCGTTCGATTGCAGCTGCCTAAGCATCTCAACCGTGTTCATCCCGTGTTCCATGTTAACCTCATTACACCTGTTCGTGTTTCTTCTTTACGTCCTCCTGACGACCCTCCTCCCGCTCCCTTGTTGATTGATGATGAACGACACTTTGAAGTTCGCTAAATACTGGACTCCTGCAGGCAGCGTAATCGCATCCAATACTTAGTGGCTTGGAAGCATTTTCCTCCCTCTCATACGGAATGGGTTGACAAATCCCATGTTCGTGCCCCCCGCCTGCTTCGGAAGTTTTACGCTACTTATCCTGACAAACCTTGATTTTCTCCCCCCCCCCCTCTTTTTCTCTCTTTTATGTTTTGTGGTTCGTCTGTTTGTTTGTGTTTTCTCGTTTTCCAGGCTTGACCGCCTTTTTCCGGGGGACGGCCGGATGTCAGCCTCTGCTTTGCTATCGCTTCGGCTGCCATGAAACGGGGAGGGAGGGCATGGTATTTGGGAGAGGTTACTCATTGTGCTGGAGGAAGGTTCTGGAGTTCACCGGCTGATCGGTCTACGCATGCGTGGGTGTTCCCGCCAGGACTAACAGCACCGACATTCCATCTTCGTGATGCCTTTTGAAGTTATCTCACACCTGACACTTGGAAGAATTACGATTGGACTGGAACTGTGATGCCAAGGGGTGGGGAATGGGCTATTCTATATATCAATCGCTTTCGCGCCTAAATAATCAGACTTCGCTTCGCTATGCCTTTAATCATTCTTAATTAGTAAAAGTACACTTGATTTCCACATATGGAGTCTCGTGGTCTTTCTTTCCTAATTAATTAATGGAGAGGTGCTGACAGTCAGCTTCCATCCTGACCTTGTCACAACTACTGGGCAAGATGGTGTCATGCATAGGGATCGTTCCATGGGCCCGCCTGCACTCCAGAACACTGCAGTGTTCTCTCATTCCATTCCAACGACAGCGGATGAGCAACTCCCCACACTCCATTCACCTCTCACCAGAACTCCGCTGGTCCCTGAAGTGGTTGTCCCTGTCATTGAATCGTGGGGCCGAATTCTGGGAACTGGATCACATCTCCATCACGATGGACACCAGCCTCTTCGGCTGGGGAGTGGTGATGGGGACCAGCCTGGCTCAGGGACGATGGTCAAAGTCCGATCTACGCCACAACATCAATTGGCTGGAGCTGAAAGCGGCCCATCTAGCCCTGCTTCACTTTCGGGACTCGATCACCAATCAGCATGTCCTCCTCCTGACAGACAATGTAGCGTCCAAGGCTCACATAAATTGTCAAGGGGGACCAATTCCAGGATCATGTGGCAGGAGGCTTGCTGGCTCAGCCTATGGGAGGAGAAGAACTTGGCATCCATCCTATCAGAACATACTTCAGGCATAGCCAATCACCAAGCCGACTGGTTGAGCCGGATCACAGTAGATCACAGCAAGTGGCAGCTGGATCCAGATATTCCACAGGATCTGTCTCCACTTCAGTGATCCACTAGTGGACTTGTTTGCCTGCCCGAGCAACGCTCAACTGTCCCAATTCTTTTCCCACTTTCCTGCATGCAACATGGAGGGCACTGATGCTCTCCGGATCCCATGCCCCCCCCTGGCTTTCTATATGCATTTCCCCCATCCCTCTCATCCAGGGAACTCTAAGGAAAATAGTGTTGGAGGGGGCCCATGTCACCCTGGTGGCCCTGTTTTGGCCGAGGCACCCTTGGTTCGTGGACCTGGTCCAACTATCCATATCTGCCCCCTGGAGGATTCCTCAGGAGGAAGTTGCCCTGTGCCAGAAGGTCCTGCTACACCCAGAGCCCCAGTGGCTCCAACTGACCGCCTGGCACTTGAGCGGTGCCTGCTGAGGGGTGCCAGCCTTATCTCCACTATCAAGGCAGTCAGGCGTCCTTCTACCACTCAAATTTACAATTCGACGTGGTCAGCGTTTGTGTCCTGATATGGGAGGTTCCAAATATCACCGGCTTCTGCCTCGGTCGCCCAGGTCCTCGAATTCCTACAATACAATTAGCAATTAACAATTTAATGGGTTATATGCCGCCCAATCCCGGGGGACTCAGGGCGGCTTCCAAATACAAATGAAATAAAATAACACACAGGGGAGAATACAAACAATACAAACAATATTAAAAACACAACATACATCCAGTATAATTGGGGGTTGAACCTGATTTGAATCAGCAACCCCAGGCCTGCCGGAATAGCCAGGTCTTGGTGGCTTTTTGGAGGCCGCAAGGATGGGAAGGGTCCGGATCTCTGTTGGTAGCTCGTTCCACAGAGCCGGAGCAGCTACAGAAAAGGCTTTCCCCCGAGTGGTCGCCAGTTGGCATTGTCCGGCCGACGGTACCTGGAGGAGGCCTAACCTGTGAGTTCTTATCGGACGTTGGGAGGTGTGTAGCAGGAGACAGTCTCTAAGATATCCAGGTCCAGTGTCATGTAGGGCTTTAAAGGTAATCACCAGCAATTTGTAGCGCGTCCGGAGACTAATAGGGAGCCAGTGCAGCTCCTGGAGGATAGGTGTAACACGGGTGTACCGAGGTACACCTGATATCGCTTGCGCGGCTGCATTCCGGACCAACTGCAGTCTCTGAACACTCTTCAAGGGCAGCCCCATGTAGAGTGCATTGTAGTAGTCGAGCCTTGAGGTGACGAGGGCATAAGTGATCATTTGAAGTGCCTCACGGTCCAGGTAGGGTCGCAATTGGTGCACCAGGCGAACCTGGGCAAAAGCCCCCCTGGTCACAGCCAACAAATGATGTTCTAAAGTCAGCTGCAGATCCAGGAGGACACCCAAGTTGCGAGCCCTCTCTGAGGGGTGTAAGCTTTCACCACCCCCCAGGCTAATGGATGGAAAATCTAGACTATCCTTGGGAGGAAACATCAAAAGCCACTCGGTCTTGTCTGGATTTAGTGCCAACTTGTTTACTCCCATCCAGACCCTAACAGCCTCCAGGCACTGGCACATCACTTCCACTGCTTCGCTGAGTTGGCATGGGGCGGACAGATACAATTGAGTATCGTCCGCGTATTGGTGGTACTTGATCCCGTGCCAGCGAATGATCTCACCCAGCGGCTTCATGTAGATGTTAAATAGGAGGGGGGACAGGACCGAGCCCTGGGGCACCCCGTATTTGAGGGGCCTAGGGGTCGACCTCTGTCCTCCAACCAACACCGACTGTGACCTGTCTGAGAGGTAAGAGGAGAACCACCGTAAAACGGTGCCTCCCACTCCCACCTCCTCCAGTCATCACAGAAGGATACCACGGTCGATGGTATTGAAGACCACTGAGAGTTCAAGAAGCACCAGGATAGAGGACAATCCTCCATCCCTGGCCCGCCAGAGATCATCGGTCAGCGCAACCAAAGCAGTTTCGGGGGAGTAACCAGGCCTGAAACCCGACTGGAAGGGATCAAGATAGTCAGCTTCATCCAAGGACCGTCGGAGTTGAAAGGCCACCACCTTCACAACAACCTTCCCAACAAAGGGTAGGTTGGAGACTGGACGATAGTTATTAAGAATAGCTGGATCCAGAGAAGGTTTCTTAAGGAGGGGTCTCACCACAGCATCCTTTAGGGTGTAGAGAGGTGTTAATGATTCTCTGGAACCAGCCTTGTGTAACCTCCTTGCTGGCAGAAACCAGCCAGGAGGGACACGGGTCCAGTAGGCAGGTGGAGGCACTTACCGCTCCCATGGCCTTGTCCACTTCCTCAGGAGTAACAGGTTGGAACTCAATCCAAGGAATCCGATCAAAGCCCACCCCCAGCATCTCGGCAGGAACTGCCCAAGTGAAGTCTAGGTCCATCCGAATCTGGGCGACTTTGTCTGACAGAAATTTAACAAATTCCTCAGCTCTTCCCTGCAAGGCTTCCTCCGCATCCCTCCCCTACAGAAGGGAGTGGGTAATCCTAAACAGGGCAGCTGGGTGAGATTCTGCGGATGCAATAAGAGCGGAAAAATGTGCACATTTTGCCACCCGTATCGCCATGAGATAAGTCCTAATATAGGCTCTTAGCAGTGCTCGGTCAGATTTGCAGTTACTAGCCCTCCAGCGTCGCTCTAGGCATCTCTTTTGGCGCTTCATCTCCCAGAGTTCCTCGATAAACCAAGGAGCCCTCCTGGATCCACTGCCACGGAGAGGCCGCAAAGGTGCAATCCGGTCAAGAGCCCCAACCGCTGCTATAGTCCAAGCAGCGACCAAGGACTCTGTCGGACTGCGGGCAAGATAGTTAGGTATATCCCCAAGCTCCGTTTGAAATCCCAAAGGGTCCATCAGGCACCTGGGGCGGAACCACCTAATCGGCTCCACATCCCTGCAGTGGGGGAGTGGTTTCCGAAAGTCCAGCCTCAGTAGGAAGTGATCTGACCATGACAGGGGCGAGATTTCAATGCCCTCTAATTTCAGATCACATCTCCACTGCCCTGAGAGAAACACGAGGTCGAGCGTGTGTCCCGCTGTATGAGTTGGGCCCAGAATTACCTGGGTCAAGTCCATGGTTGTCATGGAGGCCATGAACTCCTGCGCCCCATCAGAGTGTTCGCCAAGAGATGGCAGGTTGAAATCCCCCAGTACTATAAGTTTGGGGAATTCAACCGCCAGTCCGGCTACTGACTCCAGGAGCGCAGGCAGGGCTGTTGCAACGCAGCTGGAAGGTAGGTACATTAACAACAGGCCCGTTTGACCCCCAAGGACCAACTTCACCAGAGGAGACTCACATCTGACAATCTCCGGAGCAGGGATCCCACGAGGAACCAATGATCTTTGGATGATGGCAGCCACTCCTCCACCCCTTCCCTGGTGTCGCGGTTGGTGGAGCATCTGAAACCCTTCAGGCCACATTTCAGAGAGGGGGGACTCCTCCCTTATGGCCTAACCAGGTTTCAGTAATACATACCAGATCTGCCTAGACCTCGGCCTCTCCCATAACACTTTACGGAGGCAGGCGGCTGCTCTTTCCTCGGTCCTAGTAGGGGAGGGAACTGGTTCCTTGGCGCAGTCACTGTTGGTGAAATGTTTCCTGAAAGGAGCGGCAAACATGTGCCCTCCCCCGGTATGCAGGTTCCCCACGTGGGACCTTCCCCTGATTCTTAGAACCCTTATGGGTGCCCCTTTTGAGCCTTTGTGAATGGTGCACCTTAGCTTCCTGACTCTAAAGGTCATTTTCCTAGTGGCTGTCACTTCAGCTAGATGCATTTCCAAGTTGGGCACTCTGTCATCCAAGGAGGATCTGTGCCAATTTCACCAGGACAGGGTTGTCCTGAGACTAAACCCAACCTTCGTACCATAGGGTACTCCAACAGATAGCAACCCCCACTCCCCCAGAGTCTACTAGGACCCGCCCTGGGATATAGCTTGGGTGTGTCCCTGTTGTAGCCCCTCCCACCAGAAACCACAGGAAAAAGAACGTTGGTCCTTACCTGAACGTCTCTTTTCTGTGGTTGAGGCAGGAGGGGCTACTTTCCCACCCTCGAATATTCTTGAGAAAGGGCCAACTAGAGTAACCAAAAAAAGTGAGGCATGCTGCAATATTCAGATTAAATTAATTTTCTCATTGAATATTTCTTTTCTTGAAGCCTAATAATATGAACAGGAGTCGACTTGGTGTAGTGGTTAAGGCACTGAACTAGAAACTAGAAGCCAACTAATGTTAGTACTGCTTTAGGCACAAAACCTGCTGGGTGACCAGTTAGTCTCTCTCAGCCCTAGAAAAAAGGCAATGGCAAGCCACTTCCAAAATCTTGGAAAGAAAATTTCAGAGACTAATCCAGGAGTCAATAATGACTTGAAGGCATATACAGATATGTAAAAATTAAAGTGAACATTTAATGGGAAGTAGATTCCACTGAATTTAATTGGATTGCAACAAGTGAAATAGAGAGAGAGAGAGAGAGAGAGAGGAGAGAGAGAGAGAGAGAGAGAGAGAGAGGGAGAGGGAGAGAGAGAGATGCTTTTAATCAAAGGGGAGGAGCCTGCTGGTGGTGGCAGCAAAAAATCAGCTGCCTCCGAATTCCTGGCTATGTACCTGTTTAGAGGATCTTCCATCTGACGTCTTATCAGGTTTTCTTATCCTTCAGGCAAGAAGGAAAGAAGAAATTGTTTTGCTGGCAAATGCTCTTCGATTTTTGCAGCTTTTGTGTTTGCAGGGAGAGGGGGGCTAGTCCAAGGCAGAACGGCTGTCCGTGCTGGGAACTTCAAACTGCCTTGCGCGGGACAAAGTAGGTCTCCCCCACTCAGTTCAAAGTTTTGATTGATTTAATCTTATCACGAGCTGGATTCGTATTACGAGTGCAATAATTGTTTATCAAGATTTTAGCTTCTTTTCTTTTTCTCCTCCGAAAAACTATTTACTTAGAGGCTTTTAAAATGGAGCCGAGCAGGCTGGTTTCTCCGGTAATAACGAACACTTTTTGTTAATTGTCACAAGAATTCAAAACAAAGGAGATTGCTTATTAATTTTTTTGTTTCACAATCGGCCAGCAGAAGCTTTTTAATTAGTTTCATTTCTACAATACTCTCACTCCCTCATTAATTTGCTTATCTGGAAGTTAAATGGTGATGAATCTGCTGAACTGTCTTGTTACAATGTTTACTCACTGAAAGTTTTGCCAAGCCTTAAACTTCAAAGTAAAAGGGGAACTCAGCTTCTTTACTTAAAGCTGCATATTCAGGCAACAGAGTTTTATTAATTGCAGGCAGATAAATTTTGAAATGGCTTCAAAACTAAATATTAACTTGAAGTCGTCACCCTCTACTTCCAGGGGCACATTCCCAGTGCCTGGCACAAAGCTGCAGCCTCCGCTTCCTACGCCCCCTGCTGGGGATGTGTTAATGAAAGAATTTTTCCTGAGCAATCTAAGCGAGGCTCTTAATGCACTGACAATTAAAATGGAAGATAAGTTTAGAGATAATAGAGAGGTGATAAAGCAGGAGAGAAAAGAGGAAATAAAAGAAATGAAAGAAGAAATCAAAAGTGAAATAAAAGGACTTAAACAGGAGCTGTATGAGAAAATCGACGCTAAGGTTGTTAAAATTAGAGATGAAATGCTGAGACTTGTAACTGTATTAACAGAACATACTTCTGGAATGGAAGATACTCTAGAGGTTCTTAATGATGCCAATACTAACTTGACATTGAAAACAGAGGTGGTGGAACAAAAAGTGGAAAATGCTGAAAAATAAATTATTATGATACAGTACTGACAAATGGAGTTTGCATTAAGAGTAAGGGGGCTGCGTGAGGAGAAACAGGAGAACTTGAAACAGATCCTATCGGAAGCCTTTGACCGCCTGATGGGAAGACCAGGGACCAACCTTGACTGGCAAATTGACAAAGCTTACCGCGTTAACTCCTGGCTGGCAAAGCAGAAGCAGCTTCCTCGAGACATTGTTATATATTTTACTACAAGAGAGCTTAGAAATATGGTACTGCAAGCATCTTATAACACTAAGCTTCAAATTGGCGGTCAAGACCTGACTGTTTTGAAAGAGATACCACCTCAAATGTTAAGAGCCAGGAGAGACTACACTTTTTTGGTTGAAGAACTCAGAAACCGTCAGATACAGTATAGATGGGATGCACCATTTGGCATTATATTTACATTTGATAAGCAAAGGTATCGCCTCAACTCTGTATGGAAAGCCCGAGATTTTTATTATAATATATTGAAGGCTGGATACCCTGCACCATCTGGACCTAGAGAAAGACCACAAGAAGGACAGAATAGACAGCAAACTACACAACCACCAGACAAGATGGAGCATCTCTCTTTTCTAGAAGTGCAAGGTGTTATGGAACAAAGACCTAGCCACATGACTACTAGACGAATGGAGAAACAAGCTAAAAAGCAACAGCATCAACAATCACCGGCCATCGATCAAGGAACTACAATAACAAGTCTGGAAGCAGTGGGAGGAGCTAGACCTAAGGTTAAACAGGCCATGCAGGAAGCTCTAAAAATGCTTCAGCTAACCAAAGATGACAACTAAGATTTTAACATGGAATGTCAATGGACTGAATTCTCCACAGAAGAGGAAGAAAATATTTCATTATCTCAAACAGTTTAAGAATGATGTGATTTTTTTGCAAGAAACTCATATCAAGTCAACTGATCAAAAATATTTGATCAACTCAAAACTTGGTCAACATTTTGCAGCTTCCGCTATGGAAAAGAAGAATGGTATAGTTGTATACTTAAGAAAAGATATGAAAGCTGAATTAATAGAAGCAGATCCCTTCGGAAGATATATTGCTTTAGACTTAATCCTAGAAGGGAAAAAGACATTACTTTTGGGAATTTATGCTCCCAATCAACAGCAAGATAGATTCTATAGAAATCTTCATGCTAAATTAGTACAGTGGGACTATAGTTCCTGTATACTATTGGGTGACTGGAATGGAGTGATAGACACTAAGAGAGATAAGAACATTTCCCACCTAAATACTAAGATGCGAGCAAAGTTACCCAAACCTTTCTTTGACATTATGGATGACTTTGAATTGAGAGACACACGGACCAAACAGGTTTTATACAGGGGAGACAGATGAAAAGTAATGTCAGATTAATAATTAATGCATTAGAATATTTGGGAAAGAACAACCAGATTCCTGCTGCGTTTATATTTTTGGATGCTGAGAAGGCCTTTGATCGAGTTAACTGGCAATTTCTGCTGAAGATATTGCAAAAAATGCAGATAGGAGATAATTTTTTACAGTCAATTAAAGCAATATACCAACAGCAAACAGCACAAATCATAGTCAATGGAAGTTTAACAGACTCTTTTCAAATTGGAAAAGGTACAAGACAGGGCTGTCCTTTGTCCCCATTATTGTTTATTATAACTTTGGAAGTATTGTTGAATAAAATACGGGGCTTGGATGGTTTAAAAGGGATCAAGATTAGGCAGCAAGAATATAGAGTCCGCGCTTTTGCGGATGATTTGGTCATAATATTGGAACAACCGCAGGAATCCAGTATGGTTTTAATGAATACGATTAATCAATATGGTCAAGTGTCTGGTTTTAAAATAAATTTAGGAAAAACCAAAATATTAGCTATAAATATGAATATTAAACAAAAGGAAGAATTAGGAGTGATGCTAGGATGTGAGGTAGTTAAAAAAGTCAAATATCTTGGAGTTAACATTTTAACTTCAAATGGGAAATTATATAAGCATAATTATGAACCACTTTGGCATAGTATACAGACGGAGATGAAAAAATGGGAGAAATTGCACTTATCTTTGCTGGGTAGGATAGCGGCAGTGAAAATGAACATTTTACCAAAATTTTTATTTCTTTTCCAAATGGGGTATACAAAAAATGGGGCATACAAAAAAAATTGTACTTCAATGTTTTAATGATTGACGAATGATAAAATATTTGTGTTTTTTAAAAGAAATAAAACTCTTTTTTCTGAAAAAAAAAAATCAAAGCAGTGGTACCAAGGAATGTTTTTTAGAGACATACTTCCATGAACTATTTCTTCACATTAAGTAATTTGAAAATAAAAAATCAAGAATCTCCTAAAAGGGTCAGTAACCGGCAGAAGAAATAACCATGTTTCCAGAAGTTGCTTGCTGCTCAAGGGGAGAATCACATATGCTATTGCTATATTTATATTCTAATTGTCATCCTATTATTCTGTTACTATAATTAAGTAAAATTCAGTTGACTGCCTCTTATGCAGAAAAGGAAAGGAGGAATATTTTCTCCTTTAGCACTGGCTGGAAAATGTTTTGAGCCAATCTTGTTTCCTTGTGCTATGGTTCCAAAGCAGCAATAGACTATAAGATTGCAGCAGTTTCCCCGAACCACTGAAATGCCAAAGAGAATGAGACTCAAGAAGAGGCTTGCAAAAAATATCAGCTTTTATTTATGGCCATAGCAAAAGCTGGGTGACAAAACTATATCCAAAACATACAAACAAAGGTATGTAAGGAATAGCCACACCCTGGAAGAATGGCTCAGAGTATTATATACATTTTAGGCAGATAGAAACAAAGTTTGTCCAATCAGAGACAAAGATTTGTTACCAATGTGATCTTTAAAGCGTTCTTTTGTTCAAGCTCCTATCTCTGTCTACCTTATCTGGAGTATTTCTATAGCCTTGTGTAGGGGGTAGCTGCCCCCACTTTGCCAAGTTGTTTTTTTGGCAGAATGCTTTAAGGATTTATGAGCCAGGAAAACTCCCTAGTTTGGTTCCTTTATTTATGCAGCCCGTCTAACAATTTCTTCTATGTTTTCAAGAATGTCCCTAGCTTTGAAGCCAAGAATAGAAGTGAGACACAGCAGTGAGATAACATTTGCAGTTAAGGTTCCAATTTGCTAGGCTAGAAAACAACTAATTTCTGACAGTATATAATAATATAAGCAGAATCAAATATAGATTCATATTGATTCATATACTCCTTCAAGACAAAAGAGTGGCCTTGCGAAGTTGTTATCATATAACTTACAGCATTTCCAACCAGTGTTGGCCAAATAGTAAGGAATAATTTAAAGAGCAGATTTTGTAATTTAAATTTAGGAAATGGTTAAGCACTCTCTCCTCCAGCATTGCTGTTCCTGTTAACAGTGCCAGAATAGTCTTGCAGTTTCTTTTTTAAAAAAAAAGAATTTAATAGAATTTAAACTTCCAGCCTTCTTTAAAACAATTGAGAAGAAAGCCCATAATAGGAAATATGAAACTTCACACTGGCTGATGCAAATTTTGAAATCTCACAATATATTAATGATCTAAAATTAGATTACAGGAGTATTTATGTCTACAGGTATGATAGTATTGTGTAATGTTAGCAGAGTGGCATAACATTTTTCTGTGGTCCTTGGGTATTTATATAGTAATTGTTAAATGAGAGCAGTACAAATATCTCTATAGTGTAGGTCCTGGAGAAGTACATGTTATGTTATTCCTACATACCAGTGATGTGCGGTGAGGTTTATGGCTGGTGAGGCAAGCGTGCAAAAGCCACCCTATGTCTTCTGCCCTATGTCTGCCAGCGCCTGGGCTTTGGCAGGGCTTTTGGAAAGCCGCGACAAAGCCCTGGCATGGCTTTCCGAAAGCCCTGCCAAAGCCCCACCGCTGTGTCCGCCATACAGGCAGGACGCGTCCCACTCTATGGCGGACATGGTGCCGGGACTTTAAAGCCCTGCTGCCATGTCTGCCATACAGCAGGATGCGCTGGGGCTCTGCTGCCGTGTCTGCCATAGAGCGGGATGCGTCCCGCTGTATGGTGGACACGGCAGTAGGGCTTTAAAGTCCCGGCACCGTGTCTGCTATAGTCCCGCCTGTATGGCGGACACAACTGCGGGGCTTTGGCGAGGCTTCAGGGGCCACCTGAGTGGCCATGATCCTGCTACTCAGCCAGCCAGCCCACCCACCCCCCACCCGACCTACTCTCTGCCTGGCCGGCCAGCCGGCACAAAGCCTCACCACTCTCCTCCTCCTCCTCCTCCTCCTCCCCGCTCAAGTGGCGGTGGGCTCCACGGGACAACGGGGTCTCATTCCTCCCCCGGCGCGGCGAACTCCAGAGGGCTGGATGTGGGTGCAAAGAGCCTGGCCCTGTGGTGCCTCCTCACTCAGTTGCAGCCAGTGAAGAAAGGGGAGAGGAGGAGGAGGAGGAGGAAGAAAGGGGGAGGGGAGCAGGATGGGGCTCCCAGTGGGGGGAGAGGAGAAAGGGAAGGCGGCACAGCGGGCAAAAGAAAGAAAGTGCCAACCCGCCAGCAGAGGCAGGTAAAAGACCCACTTCTGCTGGCGGGCTGCCCCTCTCTTCTCAAACACGGCTGCCCCTCTCTTCTCAAACAAACTCTCCCTCAATTTAAGAGAAGTGAAGAAACAAACACACGCAAGCACACACACACACACAAATTACTTACAATAAAAAATTACTTACAAATTACAATAATTTTGAATTCCTCCCCCTCCCTCCGACCCACATACCTTTTCCAGCTGTGTCACAGAGGATTTCAACTCTGCTCTTGTCTGCCATGATGAAAATGTAAAAAATGTAAAAAGAAAAAGGCAAGAGCTGCTGAGGTCAGGCTGGGTTAACTGCTGCCAGAGCCTCCAATGGATGACTCTGCTTAACTGTTTAAAAAAGCCTCTAAAAAAGTGCCATCTACAGGAAGAGGTGAGAGAACTACGTGCCTCATCTACATAAGGAATTTTTCGGCTTTTAACCCTTGCTTAACTCTGCTCAAGTGATCATAAAGACTAAATGAGGCACATGGTTCTCTCGCCTCCTCCTGCAGAGGGCACCTTTTTAGAGGCTTTTTTAAACAGTTAAGCACTAAGCAGAGTCATCCACTGTGACTCTGGCAGCAACTACCTCAGCCTTTTACTTTTTAATTTTTTTTCTTTTCATGATGACAGTAGTGAGGCCCTGCCTCCCCTGCCTCCACGTCACATACCCAGAATCACAAGGGCATTGTCTCTCTGACTAAGGAATCTTCTTCAACAATATCTGAGGGAAGATGTGACAACATGCCAAATAAATACCCTTTGATAATTAAGATTGTTAGGTATGCTATGGAAAAGACCGTACTATTGGATTCACTAGTGATAAAAGTTGGGAACTTGACTGGGTCCAATTGACACTCTATGTGCACTATGCCCGGTTTAATGAGAGCATTGGCCTGATCTTATCTAATGCTAAGTAGAAGACCTGGAGAGAATTCTAAGGATGCGAATTGTCACTGTCTTTTTCCATGTGACTGAAAATCATCTCTCATACTAGTGGGGTAAGATCAAGAGGATAAAATAATTGTTTAGATCTGTATATAGTTACATACATTTTAACCTCTACTTTCATGAAGCCTGTCTCTAGTCTAAAGATGGCATTTGAGGCTGAACAGATAGGGCCGTGATGGTGAATGTATGGCACGCATGCCAGAGGTGGCACAGAGAGCCCTCTCTGGACCTGTGGGTTATATATTAATCTGTGTGATGTTCCTTATGATGGAATATATGTTTTAGACAAAGTAAACAACAATCTATCAAGGAAACTTTAAGTTTTTTGATTAATGATGTGAAATTAAAAGCGGTTTTAAGTCTGTAAAGGCAGCATAAAAAAAGGTAATGTTGCTAAAGAAGTATTTTTCTATGAAATGTTAAAACACTATTGGTCAATGGTGTATTGTCTTTCTTAAATCTATCTTGCTCTTTTATAACTATGTATTAACTAAAGCATATGGCGATCAAAAGTTGCCCATCTGCCTGTAAAATTGTGCTTCCCTCTTCTTTCATCTCTAAAAGCATATTCATGGGTTGGCTTAAACAATAATTAACTACAAGGTAGCAAACTAAGAAACTGAAGCATTTTTCCTTTCCTCAGCATATGTGTAATCATGAATATTGTTAATACATTAGGGAAGGTGAAATGATCTGTAGGCAACTACTGTTATCCCTTTACCTACCTGGCTAAATCCTAATAAACGTATATCAATTGGAGTTAAGTATGATATCTTTGGTGTAAGTACCAAACAAACATTGTTACAATTTGTTTTCATAATGGTAATGTTAGCAAAATCTCTATTCTGTTCTTGGTACATCTTTGGAGAAATTATAAATTAGGTGGATGGAACAGTTCTGGATTTCTTTTTGGTTCTTTAATTGCTTGTCTTTAACCGAGCCGAGGTGGCGCAGTGGTTAAATGCAGCACTGCAGGCTACTGCTAGATCAGCAGTTCAGCGGTTCAAATCTCACCGGCTCAGGGTTGACTCAGCCTTCCATCCTTCCGAGGTGGGTAAAATGAGGATCCGGATTGTTGGGGGCAATATGCTGACTCTCTGTAAACCGCTTAGAGAGGGCTGAAAGCCCTATGAAGCGGTATATAAGTCTACTGCTATTGCTATTGCTATTGTTTTTTTTCAGCAAGCAAGATAATTTTAGTATACAGTAGAACTTCTGGTCACAAGCATAATTCGTTCCATAACTTTGGTTGCAAACTGATTGGTCGTGACCTAAACCTAATTTTGGAAATTTGGCACTTACAAAAAAAAATGGTGCAGAAGGGGAAATCGGCCACAGAGAAAAAAATTGTTAATTTTTTTGGTTCAGATCCCGATTTGGTCATGATCAGATGCATTAATGACCAACTACTGTACTACAATATCATTACTGTTTCATATTTAAAAGACAAGATGTTGCTATTGTTATTAATTCCAGTGCCTAAACTTTGTTAATTGTTTGTGGAATTTTTAAGTGAATTATTGTCAACTTGCACTGATAAATTTTGTTTTAGTTATTTATATCCTGCCTTTATTATTTTTCTGAATCTCAAGGAGTTGAATATTCTTAATACTTCTTGTCTTCCTATTTCCTATTGTGTTAGATATTGTTTTTAATCCATTCTGAAAGTCTCCTTAAAAAATAAGATACTGGTATATTAAAGAGGCACATATATTTTATATCACCTCTTGATCTCTGGATTTTTCTTCTTCTTTTGCACAAATGTGTGTCTCAATGGGATATGTTTTAACAGTGATTTGTTTAGCCACACAGATAGGCCAAGTCACTTCTTTAACTATAATAGAACTTACTTGGAAGTAAAACCATACTTTGCGTATACTTTCAATGACAGGCCCAGAGGTGGCTCTGCCCACCCACCCAGATGCTTCTGCACATGCGCAGAAGTATCATGTGCATGAGCGAACCAGTAGTAAAAAAAATGGAAACCTACCGCTGGACAGGATGTAAATAATATGGCCAAACAATTCTATGAAAAAGACATCAATAGAAATATATAGACATTTAGGTTGGAATCAGATGTGTTAAGGAGTCAAGAATAACCCTGGATAATTAAATAATAGAATTATCTATAAGTAACAGATACCAACTATCTAAGCAGTCACATTATTTTTGCTTAACAGTATGCAGTAAGATATTTTTGTCAACTATTACAAAACATTCCTCCCCAAATGTTAAATGTTTTGTGGATTTCTTACCTGTAGAAATTCCCCTCAAGTGACTCTGAAAAATATTCATATGTTTACAAGTTTACGGTGCTGTTTTCAGAATAATTTTGATGTAGTATCATGCTTTAAATGGCATATTTCCAATTCTTTCCAGTTAGGCCACCTTGAAATATTATATTAATGAGTGAGCAACACCAGATTTTTATTATTATAGTGAATAACTAGTATTGTAATAATACTAGCACAGAAATTCTTCTTACAATCAGTTTTTCACAATAAGGTGAGCTATGCTATATTTTTGTTAACATCGTTTTAAACTCATATTTATATATATAAATGCAAACAAATCTTGGTTAAATTTATGTCTTTTGTTTCTTTTTTTTAATAATCCAAAAATAGACAGTCTACATGCAGTAATTCCTGCAAGTCAAAGTGGAAGTCATAGTGGTATGAAGGTACATGTGCACATCTAAATATATTTTATCCCCTGCTTTTGTGTTGAATATAAATAGATTAGTATTTAAGGAATGGGAGAAAGGAATTGCATGGAGGAAATAGCTAATGACATCAACTATTAATAAAGCAAGATGGAAAAGAGTAGGAGCAAAAAATGTTTATTGGGTTACAATAATTAAGAATATTCCATATTTATAAATTTTATTGCATAGATATCTGCAATAAAATATAAAAAGAGCAGGCGAGGAGGAATAATTTTTCATAAGATTGACACAGGAGACTGGTAAAATTAGATCCTCAATGAGTAACTTTCTTCTTTTAACTTGGCAATTCATTTCTAAAAATAGACTGTTTAATCCTGCTTTTATAAACATGTTGTTGCAATTCAGCCTGGCAATATATCATTCTCTAAGAGCAGCACATTCCACAGGCTGTTAATCTAGAACTCCTGAAGATTCTTGAATTACAGAACTATATCTCCAACTAAACTGCTGCTAAAAATTAGCTTTCAAAGGACATCCAGTTGGGCTAGGGTCAGCATTTGAGCTACTGATCTACTGATAAGGTTTCATTCTGCGGATGGTAATACTGGTAATATAATGCAACTAAATCAACCTGCTAAGAGTCCACCTAGGATAATTTTTGTAAAGATAGATAATACAGTACAGTACAGTACAGTACAATACAATACAATACAATACAATACAATACAATACAATACAATACCAGAGTTGGAAGGGACCTTGGGGTCTTCTAGTGCAACCCCCTGCCTAGGCAGGAAACCCTATACTGTTCCAGACAAATGGCTATCCAACATCTTCTTTTTTTTTAAAGTAATCTTTATTGGTTATTGGCTATCCAACATCTTAGACAAACATATGTTATTGGCTATCCAACATCTTAGACAACATATAGACAAATGGCTATCCAACATCTTCTTTTTTTTTAAAGTAATCTTTATTGGTTATACATTTTTTAAAGAGTGAAACATACAAATACAAATCCAATTTTAAACATACAACCCCCCTCCCCCCCCCTGGTGACAGTCATTCACAGCCCAACTTTTTTTCCCTTCCTCATTGTTTAGCCTCTAAGCCGCATCTTTTCGTTACAAAATTCAGGGATCTATTACAATACCCATGTTCACTTTTAGTTCCCATTGTTAACAACTGCTATTTGACTTTCCCTGTTTTAAGTCCCTGCTGTTCTCCTTGTCGCCCACATATACCATAGGTTCCAGCTAAGATAATGTTCCATTTCTCCTTTGTCCCTCAGCCGACCTGTCATTCTGTCCATTTCTGCACATTCATAGATCTTTTTAATTATGGCATCTTCCGACGGTATGGAAGTAGATTTCCAAAATTGTGCATAAGTTATTCTTGCAGCCACAATTATATGTAGGCTCAAACGCCATATTGATTTACTCATGTTTTCTGGTTTTATGCTTAATAAAAAATTCTCGGGTTTCCATTCCATGCTTGCCCCAGGAACCTCTTTAAGCCATTTTTGAACCCTTCTCCAGTATTTCGTGGCCTCAGTACAAGACCACCAAATATGGTAGAATGTGCCATCCCTTCTTCCGCATTTCCAACATAGTGGAGATAACCCAGGAAACATTTTGGCTAACCTCGTTGGGGGGAAGTGCCATCTATAAACCATCTTGTATATGTTTTCTTTAAATGCTGTAGATATTGTAAGTTTAATAGTCTTACTCCATAGATCCCACCATTTGCCCATTTCAATCTCATAGCCAAAGTTTCTCTCCCATGCTATTAGAAGGCTTTTATCCATCTCTTCTTTAACATCTTGACAGGTCAAAAATTGATAAATCTTTGATAACATTTTCTTATCTCCGCCAAACAAAATCTTATCTAGCCCCTGAGGGTTTGGGTAGATCCCAAACCGTACCCTATCGCTTTTAAACCTGTTTCTAACCTGTAAATATTCCCACCATTCCAGATTCCTGCCCTGCTGCTCTTCCATCTTAGTTTTCATGTTGCCATCTTCTGTCATAATGTCTTTATATGTTATGTTTCTTGTCCAATTAAATACACTGGGATGCGTTAAGGCCTCTAACGGTGCCAACCAGCATGGAACCCTAAGATAGTATTTTTTTCTCATCTTTTCCCAGACCCCCATCAAAATCTTCCGAATATAATGTCCCATGAAGTACCTATGGGGGGGTATCTCTTTCTTGCCAGAGGGAGGCATGCCATCCCTGGGGGAGGTCATGTCCCTCTATAGCCAATCTTCTTAAAGACTTCCAGTGTTGGGGCATTCACAACTTCTGGAGGCAAGCTGTTCCACTGATTAATTGTTCTAACTGTCAGGAAATCTCTCCTCAGTTCTAAGTTGCTTCTCTCCTTGATTAGTTTCCACCCATTGCTTCTTGTTCTACTCTCAAGTGCCTTGGAGAATAGTTTGACTCCATCTTCTTTGTGGCAAACCCTGAGTTATTGGAACACTGCTATCATGTCTCCCCTAGTCCTTCTTTTCATTAAACTAGACATACCTAGTTCCTGCAACTGTTCTTCATGTGTTTAAGTCTCTAGTCCCCTAATCATCTTTGTTGCTCTTCTCTGCACTCTTTCTAGAGTCTCCACATCTTTTCTACATCGTAGCAACCAAAGATGATAGATGGATGGATGGATGGATTAATGACAGACAGACGGACAGAAAAGATATATATATAGATATATAGACTAAGGTGCTATAATGAACGTTGGGCTTATATTTGCTTTTACCAGTAGAGTTGAGGTAGGGGTCACTGCTGGGATATCGCCAAAGCCTGATTGGTCCAGAGACTGAAGGAAATTTCTTTTATGCTTCGTCATTCCCTGTTGGTTCCCCGTTTCCCCTCAGTGTTTGGTCCAAACACTGGTTTGGTTTCCTTGAGGAAATATTTGTTCAAGATCTCTCAGTTCTGGATTAATTTGGCTAATTGACTTACTTAAAATTCAACTAAATTACAAATTGAGCTGCTGCCCTACAAGACTGGGTTTCCAGCTTGCCTGCATGCTGGGGAAGATCTGTCTGGACTTCTCTATCCTGCCCAGGGCTTGGGAGCTTTGCCCAGTCCCCGAGCCAGCAGGGGTGACAGGTTCTGTCCTTGCAGCTCTGCAGGAGGGTTGCGAAGAGTAATCCAGTGTGGCGTGGCCGCTCTTCCATTCGGCAACCCGCTCCTGAAGAAATAAGCCGCGACAGCTGTAGTGGCTTGAAAATCAGTGCGCGAGCTTCCCTTGGCGCTGCAGCTTCAAAGACAAGCTGCGGCTTCTTAGCTAAACTGCAGCTTGAAGAAAGGAGCCGCACTGTTGCAAAGTGTGCTGGGGATGGGTAGGCAAGCCACGGCACCATTAAACGAGGTTTCAGCTAGCCGCTCGAGATCTCCGGTGGCCATTTTAAGGCGTGCACATGGAGGTGGCTATTTTGAGGCTCGGGCCTGCATCGCAGCCATAAATCGAGGCCGGCTGGCAGCATCAATCATCTTGCAGCCTTGCAGCTCCCACAAGGCTGTGATTCAGCCAGGCATCTTAGTCAGCCACAGCCTTCTCATCAACACGGCCATATGAGTGATATGGGTGATCCCAGGCCAGACAGAGCCCTAGCCCCAGGGGAGCCCCTGGACCACCCCCGAGCAGGGGATTTGGATAGACCCAGGACAAGGTTGGTGGCCTCTAAACCGTCTGCCGCCCAGCGCCCTTTCAGAACAAATGTCATGGCTCCTTCACTTAATAACCAAGAAAGAAACCAGCCATGTTTCAGAATTAAGTGTACTTTGACTGATTATAAATGATGAGAAGCGAAGCAAAGCTGGATCTGAGCAAAAGAGCGCAAAAGCAATAGATATCAATACATGATAAAATGCGCATGTGCGAAGGAAGATGGCTGCCTGAGCTTGCCGCTCAGGTTGGAAGACAGAGAAAATACCCGGTCTGTGCTTCTGCCGACCGCTGGACCTCTCAAACGGGAGGCTTTTGGGAGAGAGGAATCCAGAGCGTCCGGAGGGCTGCCTGCTGGAGAGACATTCTTGGGCGTCCTGGGACGAGCCTCGGCGGTGTTGGACAGTGTGGGACGGCCTTCGGGCGGCATTCCCTCCCCCCCCACGGATGGTGGTTTCTTAGCCGACAGGCAGCGTTTTTTGCTGGCGTGGAGCGAGAGAAGCAGCGTTTTCCATCGGGGAGAGCGGCGTTTCTCATCCGGAGGGAGGCTGAAGGAGACTGCTTCAGTGGCCTGATAATTACTGGTGGTGAGCGACTGCTAGGCACCCCCCCCCCCTCGCCGCACCCCCCCCTCACCATATGAACAACAGACAGTAATGGCGCCTTCTTAACGAGGCTAACCTACAATCCTGGCCTGAGGGAACTTTGGCCCTCTCTAACTGCTGGCTAAGAGAGCCTCGCCCCCCCCCCACTGCTGGGCGACGTTTCTTTTTCGGCTTTTTGGCACTTCAGCTGCGCCTTGTGAGGAATTTGGGATTCACGCCAGGCTATCCATCGCCCCATGGAGAAGGTGGATCGCCCTGGACTTGCTGCCTCAGAGAGCGCCATTACTAGATGAGTGGGGGTGCTCGCAGTATGTAAGAAAGCCCTCTGCTTCCTTCAACTACTCTGGACTTTTTGGACTTTCCCAGAATCTGCACTTTTTTTTAAACAGCTGCGCAATTTTCTTTCTCTCTTTTTATCTTTCTTCTTTTTTTCTCTCTCTTTTGTATGGGATATGCATGGGATATATATGTGATTGAGTGAATGATCCCACTTTTATTGACCTACAATTGTTGTATTTTGTGTGTTTTAATTATTACATGGGGATTGCTTGGGTGAACGAATGAGTGTGTTTGATTCGGAGGACCTGCCGAGGAACGCGGGGGTCGTTGGGGTGGTCGAGGGAATTACAGACACGGGAGTGGGCTGGAGCATTACGGTCGTAACAGGGAGGGGCAGATATGGCGGGGACTTTAGGGCTGGCCATTATCGGGGAAGGAGGGCTCGCTACATTACAGAGATCCCTCCTTCCGGCCCTATGAGTCCCACTCGAAGGCCAGATGGCGCGAGTAATCAGGACCCTGGTCTCAGGCTGCTGTCGCTAAATGCCAGGTCTGTAGTTCATAAGGCTCTCCTCGTCTGGGACTTAATTTTAGACGAGAGGGCAGACCTGGCATGTATTACTGAAACCTGGCTGGGCCCGGAGGGAGGAGTCCCCCTCGTAGAGATGTGCCCAGAAGGTTTTCAGGTGCTTCATCAGCCGAGAGCTCAGGGAAGGGGTGGAGGTGTGGCTATTGTTATCCGAGAGTCTCTAGCACCTCGTAGGATCCCTGCTCCGGAGCTTGTCGGGTGTGAGTCCCTGCTGGTGAAGTTGGACCTCAAGGGTCAAGTGGGTTTGCTGTTAACGTACCTGCCTCCCAACAGCATTGCAGCAGCCCTCCCCTCGCTCCTCGAGTCGGTAGCCGAGCTGGCAATTGAGTTCCCCAGGCTTATGGTTCTGGGGGATTTCAATTTGCCTTCGCTCGGTGAACACTCTGATGGGGCGCAGGAGTTCATGGCTTCCATGACAGCCATGGGCTTGACCCAAGTAATTCGGGGCCCAACCCACTCAGCGGGTCACATGCTCGACCTCGTATTTCTCTTGGAGCAGTGGACTTGTGATCTTGGTCTGAGGGGCAGTGAGATCATACCCCTGTCATGGTCAGACCACTGCCTACTGAGGCTTGACTTTCGGAGACCAAACCTCCACCATAGGGAGGAGGAACCGACCAGGTGGTTCCGCCCCAGGTGACTTATGGACCCCTTGAGGTTCCAGACGGAGCTTGAGGTTATTCCTGATACCCTCGCCCACAGTCCGGTGGAGACTCTGGTTGCTGCTTGGAACACAGCAGTGACGGAGTCTCTTGACCGGATTGCGCCACTACGGTCGCTCCGAGGTAGTGGATCCCAGAGGCCACCTTGGTTCACCGAGGAACTCCGGGAGAGGAAGCGCCGGAAGAGACGCCTAGAGCACTTATGGAGATCCAATAGATCCGAATCGAACCGAGCACTTCTAACATCGTGCATCAAGGAATACATCAGGGCAATTAGGACGGCGAAAAGAGCTTATATTGCCACCTTGATTGCCTCCGCTGAGTCGCGCCCAGCCGCCCTGTTCAGGATAACCCGCTCCCTCCTAAATAGGAGGGATACGGGGGACCCCCTGCAGGGTAGGACTCCAATTTTGCAGATCCAGCCGAGGCACAAGGGGATAATCTGGTAGACCATCGCTGGGTTGAGTTTCAGGATGTTGCCCCTGAGGATGTGGACAAGGCCATGAGAGCTGTGAGTGCCTCCACATGTGTACTGGACCTGTGCCCCTCCTGGCTAGTTGCTAACAGCAGGGAGGTGACACGGGGCTGGATCCAGGCGGTTATTACCGCCTCCCTTCGGGAGGGGGTCTTTCCCCCCACACTTAAAGCGGTGGTGGTGAGACCCCTCCTGAAGAAACCATCCTTGGATCCAGCCGTTCTTAACAATTATCGTCCAGTCACCAACCTCCCCTTTGTGGGGAAGGTTGTTGAGAAGGTGGTGGCCTTTCAGCTCCAGCGGTCCTTGGAGGAAGCTAGTTATCCTGATCCACTCCAGTCCGGCTTCAGGCCTGGTTACAGCACAGAAACCGCTTTGGTCGCATTGACCGATGACCTCTGGAGAGCCAGGGACGGAGGCCACGCCTCCATCCTGGTTCTCCTTGACCTCTCAGCGGCTTTCGATACCATCGACCATGGTATCCTTCTGCGACGACTACGGGAGGTGGGGGTGGGAGGCACTGTTTTGCGGTGGTTCTCCTCTTACCTCTCGGACAGGTCGCAGTCGGTGTTAGTTGGAGGGCAGAGATCGACCCCTAGGCCCCTAACATATGGGGTGCCACAGGGTTCGGTCCTGTCCCCCCTACTTTTCAACATCTACATGAAACCGCTGGGCGAGATCATTCGGCGGCACGGGATAAAATACCATCAGTATGCGGACGATACTCAGTTGTATCTGTCCGCCCCGTGCCAACTCAATGAAGCGGTGGACGTGATGAACCAGGGCCTCGAAGCTGTCAGGGACTGGATGAGGGCTAACAAACTCGTGCTCAACCCGGATAAGACCGAGTGGCTGTTGTGTTTCCCTCCCACTAATTCGGCAAGCATTCCATCTCTCAGGCTGGGGGGGTCAAACACTACGCCCCTCAGACAGGGTCCGCAACTTGGGAGTCCTCCTGGACCCACAGCTGACTTTCGAACACCATCTGTCAGCTGTGACCAGGGGGGCATTTGCCCAGGTCCGCCTGGTGCACCAGTTGCGCCCCTACCTGAACCGGGAGGCTCTCACAACAGCCCTTGTGACCTCTAGGCTGGAGTACTGCAATGTGCTCTACATGGGGCTGCCCTTGAAGAGTATTCGGCGACTTCAGCTAGTCCAGAATGCGGCCGCGTGAGCGATTGTGGGTGCACCTCGCTTCACCCACATAACACCTATCCTCCGCGAGCTGCACTGGCTACCTGTCGATCTCCGGGTACGCTTCAAGGTGCTACTCGTCACCCATAAAGCCCTTCATGGTAGTGGATCTGGGTACTTGAGAGACCGCTTACTGCCAATCACCTCCATTCGACCAATTAGATCTCACCGATTAGGCCTCCTCCGAGTTCCATCTGCCGGTCAATGTCGACTGGCAATCACGCGGAGGAGAGCCTTCTCGGTGGCAGCTCCGACCCTATGGAATGATCTCCCTGTGGAGATTCGTACCCTCACCACCCTCCAGACCTTCCGCACAGCCCTTAAAAACTGGCTATCCCGTCAGGCCTGGGACTAAAGATTGCAACCCGCCCGAATGGTATGAATGTTGTGTTTTAATGATGTATTGTTCTATATGTTAAAAGTTTGTTTCCCCCCCCCTTTTTAAGTTGTAAGCCGCCCTGAGTCCCCCCAGGGAAAAGGGCGGCATATAAATAAACTTAAATACAAATACAATACAAATGATTCATTCCCCTTCCCTTGGTACCCCAGTCCACAGTCCAATCATATATCACCACAACTGTTAGGTGGAAACATCTTCAAACATCATCATCAGGTTGGAATGCTGGACAGTTGGCCTTGGTGGGAAATTCCCCTCCTTCCACATGCGCAAACAAATGGTGAGAACAACTCCCAATTAACAGTCCTCCTGTACAGATTATTTCCCCCACCCAAATACCATGCCCTCCCTCCCCATTTCAATGGCAGCCGAAAAGCAAGCAGCAAAACAGAGGCTGACAGCAACAGTCCGAGAAGAACTCAGGCGCCAACGTGCCCTCAAAAGAATAGCAAGGGCGGAAAAGCAGGCCCAGGCAGCAAAGCCCTCCTCTCCTGCCAGATCCAAGTCTCCAATTAGACCAGGCCCCCATCAATTGGCCTCCCCTCCCAGAGGTTTCAGTCCATCCTCTCCTTCTATCTCTCCTCCTAGGCTGTGTAGGCAATCCAGGCTGGAGATTTCCCCTCCCCACCTGCATCTCTGAGGGTGATTGAGGAAGGCCAAGGGGATACATTAGAGGGTTCATCTCATGACTTCCTTCCAGCTGCCAACTTTGCTCTCCAGGCATCCCTTCCAGGGCCTTCCAAGGATGAGCTTCATGATTTGGAACTCCTTCCTGAGAGTATTAAATGCCTTATATCTTCTGCCATCACTAAAGGCATTGCCATTGGCCTAGCTTAAAGAGCCACCTCTTCTCAAACTGAGGTCAGGCCTCGTTCTGATGTTAACCTCCCTCTTCTACCCACAGACAGGAGAATCTTAGGCCCCCTTCTCCTTCTGTAGTGAGTAAAGAGTCTATCTTGGGGGAGGAGGCACATCAAGATATGGGATTTTTGGAGGATGAGGACACCATTCCCCCTGACCCTCCGGCCTTTCCTGGTCTCTTCTCTCTTCCTATGTTTAAAACCTTTTTACATAAGGTGAGAAGGACCACTAAAATAGGCCATCCTCTATTCTTGGAGGTAGTCAAAAGCCAATGGGCACCTCCATCTACTCTTTCCAACTCTGGGAGTAACGACCGCCGCTTCTACAACATGGAGCAGGCCTTCTCCCAGGCCCTGCAGTTGCCAACTCTAGACACCCCAGTGGTTGCCTTAACCACGGCCTCCACAGTAGTGTCAGGTGACATAGCCAACAAGTTAAAACCAGAGGACAAACGTGCGGAACTTACCTGGCATAAGAATTTCACTGCTTTGGCCTGGGGAATTAGATACAGCGGCCTCTTATTTCAACCACACCGCTGTCATGTGGCTACGTCAACTATAGGACCACATCCTGTTTCAGGATGAGCGTCTGCTACAAGATCTCATGAAGATCATAGCTGCCACGCAGTTCTCGGCAGACGCCACTCTGGATTCCATCAAATATGCATCCCGAGTGTTAACTACCTCAGTGACTTCCAGATGGCTCCTCTGGCTCCGCAGTTGGCAAATGGACAATAAGTCCAAATGGAACATGGCAGCGGCCCCATATACTGGCACTAATCTTTTTGGCAAGTGTCTAGACCCAATTCTCATAGAGGATAAAGACAAGAAAAAGGTCTTGGAGGAGATTATCTAGCATCACTGGACTTAACAGAGGCCTATTTCCACATCCCAATCCTACCCCTCCATTGCAGGTACCTGAGATTCTCTCACAAAGGGCTACACTATCAATACCACACCCTTCCTTTCAGCGTCGTCTCGGCCCCTCGCAACCTTCACGAAGGTCCTGGTGGCATTGGTGGCTCACCCACGCTCCAACCCAATGAGATTCCAATGCTACCTAGACGACGTGCTCCTTCAAGCCCAGACATGCTCACAGGCGATCCTTGACCTGCAACTTACCATTCACACTCTACAATTCCTGGGATTTTCTATCAACTTCTCCAAAAGCCATCTATCTCCCACAACTAGAATCCTTCATCTGGGGGTGGTGATAGATTCCCTGACGGGTCTTGTCCAGCTCTCCCCAGAGGGCCTCTCCAACCTTCAGTCCCTAGTGCATCAAGTACGCGGAAGTTGGTCTGTTTCCATTCTGACCTTAGCACGCCTTCTAAGCAAGATGGTATCCTGTATAGGGATCGTTCCCTGGGTCCATCTTCATTCCAGGCTGCTCCAATGGACTCTCATTCTGAACCAATGCAAGTGAATGAGCAACTCTTTAATGACAATTCATCTCAACCTGGAGATCCGTCTCTCCTTGAGATGGTGGTTGTCTCCGGCCTTGCAATGCGGATCCGAGTTCTGGGAACCGAACAGAGTGCCAATCATGACAGATGTGATTTTGTTTGGTTGGGGGGGCTCTGATGGACTCCCAAGTGACGCAGGGTGGATGGACAATATCAGACCTGCACCACAATATAAATTGGTTAGAACCGAAGGCAGCCCACTTGGCCCTCAGGCACTTCAAAGACTCAATAGCAGGCCACCACGTGCTCCTCTTAATGGACAATGTGGCAATGAAAGCTCACATAAACCGTTAGGGGGGCAGGCACTCCAGGAGCCTGTGGCAGGAGGCTTTGAGATTCAGCTCCAGGGTGGAGCTGAAATTGGTTGTGTCGGAGCACATCTCTGGCATTGCCAATCATCAAGCTGACTAGTTGAGCCAAAAGAGAATCGACCATGGTGAGTGGCAACTCCAGCAAGAACTCTTTCTCAAGATCTGTCTGAGGTTCGGCACACCGCTGGTGGACTTGTTCGCAACACCGACGAACACTCAATTGCCAAGATTCTTCACATGTTTTCCGGCTTGAAATGTGGAAGGGACAGATGCTCTCAGTAGCAAATGGCTGGTCGGCCTGCTATATGCCTTCCCTCCCCTGCCTCTCATCCCAGGGACCCTGAGGAAGGTAGTAGTAGAGAAGGCAACCATCATCCTTGTTGCACCATATTGGCTCAGATGGGCTTGGTTTGCGGACCTAGTCCAGCTCTCCATCTCACCTCCATGGAGGATTCCTAGAGAGGAAGTCGCCCTGTGCCAGGGGGTCCTGATCTACCCGGAGCCCCAGTGGCTCCACTTGACCACCTGGCACTTGAGCAGTGCCTTTTGAGGAACGCAAACCTTTCTTCCCGAGTCATAGCAACCATCGAAGCTTCCAGGCGACCATCCACCACAAAAATCTACAATTTGACGTGGGCAACATTCGCCAAATGCTGTTCCCCTCTGGGTATCTGCCTGACCGAGGCTTTGGTTGCACAGATCCTAGACTTCTTGCAAAAGGGTCTGGATGAGGGTCTCTCCCATAATACCCTGAGATGTCAGGTGGCTGCTCTGTCATCAGTCCTTCCCCCTTTCCCATCTTCCTTTGATAAAAAGGTTCCTAAAAGATGCAGCCAACCTTAGGCCCCCTCTGGTCCATAGGTACCAGTTGTGGACCAGTAGCGGCCGGCTGAGCTGTTGGTGGAATCTGACAGCAATGAACACTATGGATTCTGGGGGGTGTTTGGAGTCAGAGCAGGGACTAGAGCAGCCTGTTGGCCACCAGGCAGCATCTGAGTCAGGGAGGAGGAACAGAGGGAGGTGGTCCCTGATGTAAGGATGCATAGAGCAGTGAGGAGGAGGGAGCAGCTTTGGAAACAGGCTCATAGAAGGAAATAGGAAACAGGTCGCTATTGAGTGGCCCTCCCAGAGAGCTTATAGGTGGGACGATGGGAGGGGGATTTTGCAGGAAAAAACCGTTATTTATCCAGATGTAGCGAACGTTTGAAGAAATCCGTGAGTTCAGGCCTTGTTTTTCTAAGAGATGGTTTTCTGGGCTCCCAGCCAAGGGGTTGCCTATCTCCCTCCTTAGTCATGGCAGACAGCCAAGCCGGCGTCAGTATAAATTAGAGGCTTGGGACAGAACAATCCTCCCTTTTAAAATAGATTTACATCTAATCTATAATGGAGCAGCTTCGTGCCAAAAACGTGCAGCTCATGCAACAGGCAGCTTTGCTGGCTGCCCAGGTGGCTCAGCTCCAAGTTCACACTGTTCCACCAATGCCTCGGAGGAAATGCCTGGTTACAGTGCCCGATAAATTTGATGACAACCAAGCCATGTTTCCAGCTTTTGGGGGACAATGCCAGCTGTTTCAGCTTGAGAGCAGAAGATTTCCCCACTGTCCGAGATAAAGTACAGTTTATGATTAGCCTGCTCTCCAGCTCCACAGCTTGTTGGGCTACCCCACTGCTTGTCCAGGCTAGCCGTTTGCTGGTTGACTTCAGGGGGTTCTGTGACCACTCCGGGTTAATGTACGAGGACCCCATTAAGACGGAGACGGCTAACAAATGTCTAAAGACTCTGAAGCAGGGTCAGGGTTCCTTGCAGGAATACATCAGCGAGTTTAGGCTACTTAGCCAGGATTCGGCTTGTAATGAGGCAGCCCTCATGGATACATTTCAGGATGGATTGTCTGAAGAATTGCAGGATGAGCTGGTGCACGTGGATAGGCCATCGACGTTCAACACACTGGCCCATCTGTGTCTTCGGATTGATGCTCGGTTGCAGAGGCGGGGGAGTCTCTGCATGTCCCAGTAGAACAGGGTGGTTCCAGCCATGCGTGAGACTCCAACTCCACAGGAGGAGCCTATGGAATTAGGTGCAGCCAAACCCCACTCGTCAATAATGGAGAAAGGTGGCGCTTAGAGGGGTTGTGTTTTTATTGTGGGGAACCTAGGCACATGGCAGCCTTTTGTCTAAGAAGAGATGAGGGGTGTCAGTTACTGGACCTACCCCCCACCCCCAGAACGTTTTGTCGGGAAACACCCCCAAGCCCGATCTGAGGGAGCCCTTGGGTCGAGCGCACACCAATTCAGAGTCATGCTCAGAGACAGTGACTTGAGGGCCTCCCCAACACCTGATCCTGGCAGCACGAATAGTCCTGTCTAATAGTTCACAGGGGATTCCGGCGCATGCTCTGGTCGACTCCGGGGCTACCATGAGCTTCATGGATGAGGCGTTTGCAACCAAGTATGCAGTCCCTCTGTGTCCAGTAGATTCTCCTAAGCTTGTGGAGACAATTGATGGCTGGGTGCTTCTGTCTGGGCCTATCAAGGCCACCATGTAACCCTTGAACCTGGTCATCAGGGCTCACAAGGAAGCCATCCAGTTCTACGTTACCTCTGGCCTGCATTTCCCTGTGGTCTTGGGCTTGGCTTGGCTTTGGGCGCATGACCCACAGATGTACTGGTCCCAGAACCTTGTCACTTTTCCAGCCTTACAATGTATGGACCACACCCATCATTTCTGTGCAGGCCAGTTGCTGAGTCCACCCGGGGTGTCCTTGCCTTCCGACATAGATTTTGCAGACGTGTTCAGTGAACAAGAAGCAGACCAGTTGCCACCGCACCAGCCATATGATTGCCCCATCGATTTGATTCCAGACACGCCGCTCCCCATTTGTATTTGATGTCAGACCTGGAGATGGCCACAGTATGGGACTTTTTGGACAAAAACCTAGCTCAGGGTTTTATCTGACCTTCGTCTTCGCCACTGTCTGCCCCGGTCTTTTTTGTCAAAAAGAACACTGGAGATTTGAGACTCTGTTGTGACTACCGTAGACTTAATTCTATCACAGTGCGCAATCGCTATCCTCTGCCCCTTATTCCTGAACTGTTGGAGTGGCTCAGAGAGGCTATGGTTTTCATGAAATTGGATCTGCATGGAACCTACAATCTTGTCCGGATCCAGCCTGGGGATGAATGGAAGATGGCATTTGGCACCAAGTATGGGCATTTTGAGTATACAGTCATGCCTTTTGGGCTGACCAATGCCCCTGCCATCTTCCAACATTTTATGAATGACATCTTCCGGAACCTTTTGGACCAGTTTGTCATTATTTATCTGGATGATATTTTAATTTACTCGTCCTCCCGGGATAGTCATCAGCAGCACCTACGCCTGGTCCTACAAGTGAGAATGGCTTGTATGCAAAACTGGAGAAGTGCCAGTTTTGGCAGTCCACTATTGAGTTCCTGGGGCATTGTATCTCTCCTGAAGGCATTGCGATGGATCTGGATAAAGCCAAGGAGGACTATAAGAGAGTCGCAGACAAGTCTCGGTGCGCGATGTCGACGTTGATTGTGAGGGATCGAGTGTGGCTGTCCACTAGACACTTTCCATCAAAGTGGCCAGTCAAGAAGTTAGGCCACCATTACCTTGGCCCATTTCCTGTTGAAGCAGTCATCAACCCAGTCGCCTATTGCCTGACATTGCCACGCTCGATGCAAGTCTATCCAGTCTTTCATCGATCTCTCCTTGTTCCTGAATTGTTTGCTTGTTTTCTTTGCCAACCAGAACCTTGTGATGTTGAGGAGCCACCCGAGTATGAAGTTGCCAGTATCCGGGATTCCCAATGGCTGAAAGGATGGTTCCAATACCTGGTAGAATGGAAGGGCGATGGGCCAGAGGATTTTACCTGGGAGGATGCGACCTCCATGCATGCACCTGCTTTGGTGCAGGCCTTCCATGATCAATTCCCAGCTAGGCCACACCCTGAGCATCAGATCCGGGGGAAGGGCCCTACGGTGAGGGATAGTGTTGTGGCCCAGCAGCGGCCGGCTGAGCTGTTGGTGGAATCTGACAGTGATGAACACTATGGGACTGCCCTGGAGGCTGAGGACGACTCTGTGGAGTGTTCAGAGTCAGAGCAGGGACTAGAGAGGCCTATTGGCCACCAGATGGCATCTGAGTCAGGGAGCAGTGACGAGGAATGGAGGGAGGTGGCCCCTGACATGAGGATGTATAGAGCAGTGAGGAGGAGGGAGCAGCTTTGGAAACAGGCTCATAGAAGGAAATAGGAAACAGGTGGCTACTGAGTGGCCACTCCCAGAGAGCTTATAGGTGGGGCAATGGGAGGGGAATTTTGCAGGAAACAACAGTTATTTATCCAGATGTAGCGAACGTTTGAAGAAATCCGTGAGTTCAGGCCTTGTTTTCCTAAGAGATAGTTTTCTGGGCTCCCAGCCAAGGGGTTGCCTATCTCCCTCCTTAGTCGTGGCAGACAGTCAAGCCAGCGTCCGTATAAGTTAGAAGCTTGGGACAGAACAGGTTCCCCATGTGGGACTGCCCCTGGTTTTGTGGGCTCTAAGAGGAGATCCCTTTGAACCGTTACGGAAGATCCACCTCCATTTCTTATCTCTCAAGGTAGCTTTTCTAGTTACAGTGATTTCTGCTCTTTGCATTTCTGAGTTGGGGGCCCTCTTGTCCAAGAAAGATCTATGTCAGTTTCACCACGATAGAGTGGTCCTGCACCTGGATCCTATTTTTCTCCCGAAGGTCAATTCCCCTTTCCATCGGATCCAAGAGGTCATCCTTCCCAACTTCTGTCCTGCTCCTTCCCATGAGAGGGAACCCCTTTGGCATCATTTGGATTTCCGCCACGCTATGCACATTTATCTTCAGCGTACAGGGACGTTTCGTAGGTCTGAGGCCCTCTTCATTTCTTTTCAGCCCGGTTCTCTGGGAGCTAGGGTTTCATCTGCCACTATTGGCAGGTGGTTACGCCAAGCGATCTCCACTGCATATGAATCCTCAGGCCAGTCTCCTCCTGCAAGGATCATGGCCACTCCATGCGGAGTGTTGCTACTACTGCAGAGTGGGCCACTAGGGCCTCATTCGAGGACATTTGTCGGGCGGCTGCCTGGTCATCTCTGACTCCCTTTATACGACATTACCGAATAGATTCCTTCGCATCTGCTGATGCATCCTTTGGGCACAGAGTTCTTCAGCAGGTAGCAACCACCCCTCCCCCTGGGTCTTAGTCCCTCCCTGGGACTGAGCTTGGATACGTCCCAGCAGTGACCCCTCCCTCAATTCTACTGGTAAAAGAACGTTGGTCCTTACCTGAGTGTTCGTTTTAAGTAGAATTGGGGGAGGGGTCACATCCCTCCCAAGTAAGACTTTAGTCAGCTAGTCAGTTGGAGGGTCTGGGGGTCTGTGGTCTGTTTGTTTTTTTGCAGATTTGTACTGTGACTTCGAGGAAACTGGGAAACAATAGGGAATGATAAAAGAAATTTCCCTCAGTCTCTGGACCAATCAGGCTTTGGCGATATCCTTGCAGTGACCCCTCTCTCAATTCTACTTAAAACGAACGTTCAGGTAAGGACCGACATTCTTTTTCCTAACTTCAACTTCATTTCTCCCAACCTGGATTCTCCATATATGAACTTCACCAGGAACTCTAGAAGTTCATATATTTCTAGTGCTTGTTGAAGATGGCTGATATAAATAATAAAGATAATATGTTTTTGGGCATCTTTAAAACTGACTAGGTGGCATATCCAACATATATGTACAATATATTTGTATAGGTTTCCCTATAATGCATAAGCCATACAAAATATGTTTTTAATTAGCTGTTTCTAGGTATGATAGACAGTGGAAAGTATACAGTATGTATAGAAATAAATGATTTATCATATGATCATTGTGCAGCACATAGGAGGGATAATGGCATTTAGAAGAAATTATTATTTCTCAGCTACAGATATCAATATAATTCATATTATCATCCACTTTGTCTGAATAGACTTAAACACATTTTTGTCACTTCTTTGTTCTCCTTGGGCATCAGTTTCCTAAATGAGAGGGTAAGCAATATTCTTTCATCTTTTAAATATCTTCTATCAGATGTACAGATAGAAGAAAATACCCAGAAGAATGGCTGCTAGATGAGAATTCCAAATTAGAACGTGCCCTTTTATATAAAGCTAAGCTAATATTGTGTTTGCTTGGTTTATTCTTATGACCTGTTAACCATGGCTTTAAAGTGTAGCACAGTGTGTGAATTCCAACAATACTGGTTTATATATTATATTTAGAGACCAGATTGGTCTAGTGCCATGATGGCAAACCTATGGCACATGTGCCAGAAGTGGCACACAGAGCCATCTCTCCAGGCACGTGAGCCATCACCCATTGCTCTTCCAGGTTCTGGCACACCAGCCAGCTGGTTTTCACGCATGTGGTAGTGCCCGAAACTGAAAGAGCAGTCACCCAGTGCACATGTGCATACCAGAAAGATGATCTTCTGGTTTCCAGTATGTGCATGTGTGCCAGCCACCTGGTCTTCCTGTTTTTGGCATGCATGCATATGTGAAGACCAGCTATACATGCCGGAAATTGTAAGATCATCTTCCCGGTGCATGCATGCGTGCCAGTTGACTGCTCTTTTGCTTTTTGGCACTCTCACACATGTGAAGACCAGCTGGTGCACCAGAACCTGGACGAGCAAGGGGAGCAGAGCTGCCAGCCAAGATAGGCAGGCCAAGGTTTCCCTCCGTCCCTGCCTGAGTACCCTTCTTGTGCAGCTCCAGCCCTCCAACTCATGGCATTGATGTGTATCTGAGCACCTGGCTGGCTTGGGCTTGTGGGGCAGTGTTTGCTGTCTGGGCATCCACCCACCCTGCCTGTTGCTCCTGCTGCCGCGAGGGGTGAGGAGCTGCTGTTGGGGAGGTGAGTTGCCCAAGGAGGGCCAGAGGAGAGCGCAGAATGGAGATGCCACCAAGGGATAAGAGGTGCACCGGGGTGGCCGGGAAGTGGGAAGGCACTACCAAGGGGTAAGCGGGTGAGGCTATGATGGCTCTCCTGCCTGCTGACCCCTCAAGCTGAACCCAGGAACACCAATGTCCGTTACCTCTGAGGCCAGGAAGGGGCTACAGCTTTTCAGCAGAGGGAGGCAGCATTCCCCACCAATTTTCTCTCCCAGCATTGTCTCAAGCATATTTTTCACACATCAATGACATTAAGAAATGCCATATTTAAGATTGAGATTTTAAAAAGATAATAGATATTCCCTGAAAGTAGCCTTTTGGTAAACAGGCATGAATAAAGGTACAGACTTGATACACTAGAGAAAGCAGAAATATTTTATGAACAACATATAGCAGCACAGGAGGGAATGCTGGTAAGAGAAAAGGAAAAGAGAAGAGGAAGGAGCTAAACACCAGAAAGCTAAGGGGAAAGATCAAAGGGAGATGGAGAAAGAACAAGAAGACAAAGCACTAAGAGAAGGAGCAAGGGCCCAAGAGACAAAGGAGCAGAGGGAGCTAAGAACAATTAGATCAACTAAACCTATAAACCAATGACATGGAGGAAGAAACAAAAGTAATCTCCATTAATATAAATGGATTAAACTCGGCAACAAAAAGAAGAAGAACATGCAACAAATTAGAGAAATTGAAATTGAACATTATATGCTTACAGGAAGTACATATTAGAAAGCAACACAGATTTTTTTTGGAACAGGCAAAACTATGTAATTTATATCCGACTTTGGCTGACCAAAGCAAAAAGGGAATAACATTATATATTAGAAAGACAATACAATCAAATAAAATTTTTGAAGACAGGGAGCGGAGAACACTGATGGAAATAACAATGAACATGAGAAAGATATTATTAGTGGAAATATATGCCTCAAATGACAAACAAGAAGAATTCTTTGGAAAACTACACAAAAAGATAATAGAATACAACTATGAAGATATATGTATATTAGGAGACTTTAATGCAATCGTAAATAATGGAATAGATCATAAATCTACAAAGATGAACAAGAAGCCGAGAAAAATCCTACCCAAAACATTTTTCACGATGGTAGAAGAATTAAATTTGCAAGATGTTTGGACGATAACACACGTGAAAGAAAGACAATATACATTCTACTAAAACAGATATTTGTCATGGTCAACAATTGATATAATTGAATGTCAACAGAGCTAACATTCAAAACAATTATAGATATAAGTACATGGGCAGATCACAATCCAGTATCAATGACTTGGTGTCACGGCTCCTTCACTTAATAACCAAGAAAGAAACCACTCGACTCCATTTTTCAGAATTAAGTGTACTTTTACTGATTATAAATGATGAGAAGCTAAGCAAAGCTGGATCTGAGCAAAAGAGCGCGAAAGCATTAGATATCAATGCATGATTCATTCCCCTCCCCTTGATATCCCAGTCCATAGTCTAATCCTATATCACCCCAGCTGTCAGGTGGGAGACATCTTCAAAAATCATCATCAGGTTGGAATGCCGGACAGTTGGCCTTGGCGGGAAATTCCCCTCCTTCCACATGCACAAATGAATGGTGAGAACAACTCCCAAATAACCATCCTCCTGAACAGATTATTTCCCCCACCCAATTACCATGCCCCCCTCCCCATTTCAATGGCAGCCGAAAAGCAAGCAGCAAAACAGAGGCTGACATCTGGCCCTCCTCCAGAAAAAGGATGACCACCCCTGCAGAAACGAAAGAACACAGACAAACAGATGAACAGCATAACATAGAAGAAAAAGGGAAGGGGAAAGAAAAGAGAAATCATTCGAAGTCAAGGCTTGTCTGGGAAGGCAGAGTAGAATTTACAAAGAAGTCGAGGAGCCCACACATGAGACTTATCGACCCATTCAACATGAGAGGGAGGGAAATGCTTCCATGCCACAAGATATTGAATACGGTTCCTATGTTTCCTAGAGTCCAAAATTTCCTTAATCTCAAAATGCTGCTCACCCTCAATCAGGAGCGGGGCAGGTGGAGCCGCCAAAGGAGCCCACAACGGAGAAGTGCACTCTGGCTTCAGGAGATTAACATCAGGTAGATACGGTTGAGATATTTAGGCAGTTCCAGACATACGGACACAGGGTTGATGACCTTGATAATCGGGAACGGGCCAACATACTTGGGGCCCAATTTCTTAGACTTTTGAGAGGTCTGAAGAAATTTGGTGGATAAATATACACGATCACCAACTTTATACTCCTTTGGCTTTGCCCTCTTTTTATTTGCTTGTTTTTTGTGTGCTTGATGCGCAGCATCCAATGCCCCGTAAGCCAAAGGCCACATCTCTCGGAGGTGGTCACTCCACTCGGAAAGGGACAGCACTTGCGGTTTTTCTCCGAGGTATTTCGGGGATAGGTACAAAATCATGTCCGTACACCACCCTGAAGGGCGTAAATCCCGTGCTGCTGTGAACCGAGTTGTTATACACCACCTCAGCATGAGGCAACAATTCGACCCAATTATCCTGTTGGTAATTGATGAAACATCGGAGATATTGTTCCAGGACAGAATTAGTCCTCTCACAGGCCCTGTTAGTTTGAGGGTGGTGGGTGGAGCTTAAGCCTTGGGCAGAGCCTATTAACTTCAAAAACTCCTTCCAAAACAAGGAGGTAAATTGGACTCCCCTATCTGAGATGATGTGGTTCAGTACCCCATATAGACGATAGATATCTGTAATGAACAACTTAGCCAAGGATTTACAGACGGGATCTTGGAACAAGGGACAAAATGAACTTGCTTGGAGAACAAGTCAGTCACAACCCAAATCACAGTATTTCCATGACTTTCTGGCAATTCAACAATGAAATCCATAGAGATCTCCTTCCACGGTGCCTCAGGACGGGCCACCGCTTGGAGCAATCCTTGTGGCTTCCCTGGTGGACATTTTGCCGCCACATAAGTGGGGCAACTAGCCACATAAGACTCAATGTCTTTTCAATGAGGGCCACCAAAATTACCTCTTGACGAGATGCAGGGTTTTCACAAAACCAAAATGTCCAGCCATGCAAGAGTGAGCACGTTGAAGGATCACGGCTCTAATAGTTGCGGGAACATATAATTTAGCACCAAGCCAAGCCAGGCCATCCTTCACAATGCATTTATCCGTATGTTGGTGGAACCACTCATCAATTTCAAGAGCTTCCTTGAGCTTTGTAACGAAGTCTTGAGTGACTCCCAAATTGGAAGTGTTCTGGCTCCTGGTAACAACAGGAATGGCCAGCCTCCTCGTTGGCAGGACAGGTTGGACAACACTCAGCTTTGAACTGTTATATTGAGGAAGTCTGGACAAAGCATCAGCCATAAAATTCTTCCCTCCTGGGATATATTCCAAAGTGAAATTAAATCTATTGAAATGTTGTGCCCATCTCATTTGTTTAGGGGATAGTTTCCGGGGGGTTTTAATGCCTCCAAGTTTTTGTGATCAGTCCATACCTCAAAAAGGTGTTTCGCCCCCTCCAGAAAATGACGCCAGGTCATCAAGGCCCACCGGACAGCAAAAGCTTATTTTTCCCAAATAGCCCACCATCTCTTAGTCTCTCTTAGCTTTCAAGAGGTGTAAGCGCAGGGTTGCAACTTCCCTTGTGCATTCATCTGAAGTAGCACCGCCCCCACTGCAATATCACTAGCATCTGCCTGGACTACAAAAGGTGAATCCATGTCTGGGTGTTTCAGGACTGGTTCAGCTGCAAACAGGCGCTTTAATTTCTCGAACGCAGCCTGACATTCCATAGTCCAGTTCAAGGGCTTACTCGGTTTGGGTCCCCCCCCCCCTAGATTTCAAGAAGTTTGTAATTGGCAAAGCAATCTTGGTGAAAGAAGGAATAAATTGACGATAGAAATTGGCAAAACCTAAGAAGCTTTGCAATTGCTTACGTGTACGGGGAGTCACCCATTGGGTGACTGCTTTGACTTTTGCTGGGTCCATTTCTATTCCCTTGTTGGAGATGCGATACCCCAGATAGTCCACCTTTTCCTGATGAAATTCGCATTTGGATAATTTAGCAAAGAGTTCTGCTGCACGGAGCTTTTTTAGTACTGTGCGAACAAGCTTCACGTGTTCTTCACATGTTTCCATGTAAATAAGGATATCGTCCAGATAGACCATCACGCCTTTGTAGAGGTGATCATGTAAAACCTCATTAATTAATTGCATGAAAACAGCTGACGCCCCCTGCAGTCCAAATGGCATAACTCAAAATTGGAAACAACCAAGAGGGCAATTAAATGCCGTTTTCCATTCATCCCCTTCCTTAATTCTGACCCGGTAGTATGCCTCTCGTAGATCTGATTTTGTGAAAATCTTCCGTTTACCCAGTTGGGCTAGCATGTACTTCATTAGTGGTAAAGGGTAGACATATTGGGCACAAACCCCGTTCAGGTTTTTAAAGTTCAGTCAGAGCCTGACAGAACCATCTTTCTTTTCTCTGAACAAGACCGGAGCGGCCACTCGGGGTCTAGCTGGTTCAATGAACCCCCTTTCCAAATTTTTGTCAATGAATTTTCTTAATTCATCCATTTCCCTAGGGATCATTGAGTAAATTTGGGGCTTGGGGAGTTTTACTGCAGGTAGAATGTCAATGCTGCAATCGGTGGGTCTGTGGGAGGGCAACTTATCTGAACATTTTTCACTGAAAACATCTTTCAGGTCCCAGTATTCTTTTGGGATTTTCCCTTCCCTTCAATTTTTTCCTGCCCTCTGGCTGCTATGTTGGGGTCTGACTTATTCAGTATTGGAATCCCTTCTTCCCTCTCAGGGGGCATAGCAGACCAAATGCGCAACCAACCTTTCCTTGAATGTATATGTGGGTTCCACTTACACAGCCAAGGCAATCCCAATATAAGGGGTCGGTCCATCCCTGGAGCTACAATAAAACTTATTGATTCTTGGTGGGTTCCCATCCGCATTCCAATAGGTTCAGTAACAAAATGAGCAGGGCTCCCTCCCGCAATAGATCCATCCAATTGGCAAAATGCAATTGGGATTTTCAAAGTTTTTAGCTTCAATCCCAATTCCTCTACTATTTCCGGGCTCATAAGGCAGTGTGTACAACCGGAATCTAAGAGAGCTAGAATTTTTTCCCATGTGCCAGAAGAGGGCACTCTAAGCTTAACTGGGATAGTCATGGGCCCCGAGCGGGAACTTACCCAGCGTTCCGCATCATCATAGTCACTTTCTTCCGAAGAGCTGGGGGTCTCGTCTTCTCCTTCCACAGGGTTGAAACGCTGAGAAGGATCCTCCCCTTTCAGGGCCGGTTCTTTTCTCCTGCTGGGAGGTTTCTCCAGCTTCTTCTCTTTCCAGGGGAGTGGGATATTGTGGCTCATTTTGACTCTGCAATTCATGGCACGATGCCCCTCCTTCCCACAACGGAAGCACATGGAAGGCTTGGGTTTGCTTGCAAATCCACTCTTCCCCCCTTTCGGCATTCTTGGGAGGGGTTTTTGGCAGGGGGGGATTATTCGCCCTCACCTTCTCCTTTGTAATACAGCCTGGCCAGGTCAATCTCCACATCAGCGGCTGCTTCATACCAGGGTTGCAATCTACAGGGGGGGGGTCTTCTGTTCACACACTGCTGGTAAATCTCTTTGTTTAATCCATCAGCGAAGTGGTCTCGCAATGCTTCTTCAGATCACCCCCTCATGTAAGCTGACAGCTCCTGAAATTCTTGTACATACTCAGCTACTGGCCTTTTCCCCTGCCTAAGAGTTGTAAATTTAATTCTGGCTCTACGCTCTGTGAGGGGATCATCATAACGTTTCCTCAAAGCTGCCATAAATCCATTAAAGTCTCCCAAAAGTGGGGAGTCAGCATTGTGCAGCCCCACCATCCAATCTGCTGCTTTTTTCTCCAAAGCCATCAATACAATTCTCACTTTAGCTTCATCAGAAACCAGATCATGGCCATACATCTGCATATAATTCCACACTTGAATAAGAAATAGGCCAAGCTCTTTTGGTTCTCCCCCATATTTCACACTTAAAGGAGGAACTTTAGCCATTCGACGTCTGCGAGCCCCCCCCTTCTTGGAATGTCTCTAGCCACAGGGATTGGGATCAGCACTGGGTCATCTTGTACAACTCCCCCTTCAGCCCCCCCAGCCTCTCTCAAGTTAGGCAAGGTATACCTTCTCTCTGTCTCTTCCTCAATTCCTCTCTCCATTCCACTCTCCCGAGTCTGGCGTCTTTCCCACACTCCTTCGAGAAGTTTCATGGCTTGGGATATTAAAAGATTTTCCTCTTCAGGGTCTCGCCAGTCAGCTGCTGGTTTTCTGGGTCTCCTCACAGTAATTCCAGTCAACGGTTCTTCAGAGTCCTCTTTCTGTCCCACTCCCCAAGTCCACCTGGGTCGAACAGATTGTTCCTCTACCTGCAGGTCAGCCAACAGCTCCGTCACCGAAGGGCCTGCGGCCGCTCCCATGTCTTCCTCTTGATCACTGCCGTGGAGGGACATTCTTCAGTGTTGGGTGCACCCCCCTCGGAAGGTGTTCGCTCCAGGATGGGTGCGAAGTGAGATCCAGCTTAATGTCATGGCTCCTTCACTTAATAACCAAGAAAGAAACCACTCGACTCCATTTTTCAGAATTAAGTGTACTTTTACTGATTATAAATGATGAGAAGCTAAGCAAAGCTGGATCTGAGCAAAAGAGCGCGAAAGCATTAGATATCAATGCATGATTCATTCCCCTCCCGTTGGTACCCCAGTCCATAGTCCAATCCTATATCACCCCAGCTGTCAGGTGGGAGACATCTTCTAAAATCATCATCAGGTTGGAATGCCGGACAGTTGGCCTTGGTGGGAAACTCCCCTCCTTCCACATGCGCAAATGAATGGTGAGAACAACTCCCAAATAACGTCCTCCTGTACAGATTATTTCCCCCGCCCAATTACCATGCCCCCCTCCCCATTTCAATGGCAGCCAAAAAGCAAGCAGCAAAACAGAGGCTGACACTTGGAAGGGACAGGAGAAAAAGGGGAGATGGACTTTAAAGTCAAGAATATTGAAAGAAAAAAGTTTTCAGCAATATATGGAAAAAGAATTCCAGAAAAATAGAAAGGAAGCTACATAATTACAAAACATAAAGGAAACTTGTAAAGCATATATTAGAGGCCTTGCAATGACATACTTAGAGAAAAAGAATAGACAGAACAGACAAATTCAAAAGAAGTTGGAATCAGAGTACAAAAGTTTGGAGATGGAGCTGCAGAGAAACCCACAAAATAAAAAAGTAAAAAATATGATGGAACTGAAAAAACATAAATTAAATTTGATAGAAAACAAAGACTTGGAAAATAAAATAAAATCAGCGAAACAAAACTTTTTTGAAAATGCAAAATCAGGACGTTGCTTGGCTTACAAGATGAAAAAAGAAAAAAGGCTGATAAGTCAATTGGTGGATGGAGAAGGGAATATATAACATTTAAATGAAAAAAAGAAAAATAATTGAGAACTTCTACAATAAGTTGTAGCACATGAGAGGGTTCCAGAAAAGAAAATAAGACAACATTTAGAGAAAACTAAAATAACCAAAATCCAAGAAAAATTAAGAAGGCACTAGAAGAAAGAATTACAATGATGGAGGTAACAGAAGGCATCAAAAGGCAAAAGTTTCAAGTTTGAATTTCGAGTTTCATTTTACTTATATGCCGCCCTATTCCCGGCGGGACTCAGGGTGGCGCACAAACTCAAGGAGGGGAAGGGAAAAACACAAAAACTACAAAAGTACAGGGCATTTAAAAACAACCAACAGCCACACGATTCGAGAGGGGAAGGGAACTCATCGACCCCAGGCCTGCTGACACAGCCAGGTTTTAACGGCTTTTCGGAAGGCCTGGAGAGAGGTGAGGGTCCGAATCTCTGCGGGGAGTTCGTTCCAAAGGGCTGGAGCCGCCACAGAGAAGGCCCTCCCCCGGGTAATGGCCAGATGACATTGGCTGGTAGACGGAACCCGGAGGAGGCCTACTCTGTGTGATCTAATGGGTCTTTGGGAGGTAATTGGCAGCAGGCGGACCCTCAAGTACCTAGGTCCAATACCATGAAGGGCTTTATAAGTGACGACTAGCACCTTGAAGTGTATCCGGAGACCAATTGGTAACCAGTGCAGCTCGCGGAGGATAGATGTAACGTGGGTGTACCGAGGTGCAGCCACAATCGCTCGCACGGCTGCATTCTGGACGAGCTGGAGTCTCCGAATGCTCTTGAAGGGCTGCCCCATGTAGAGCACATTGCAGTAGTTCAGTCTTGAGGTCATGAGGGCATGAGTGACTGTTGCGAGTGCCTCCCGGTTCAGGTAGGGACGTAATTGGTGCACCAGGCGAACTTGGGCAAATGCCCCCCTGGTCACAGCCGACAAATGATATTCCAAGGTCATCTGTGAGTCCAAGAGGACTCCCAAATTGCGAACCCTGTCTGAGGGATGTAAAATTTCACCCCCCAGCCTGAGTGATGGAGTACTAGCCAAATTTTTGGGAGGGAAACACAATAGCCACTTGGTCTTGTCTGGATTGAGCGCAAGCTTGTTAATCCCCATCCAGACCCTGACAGCCTCCAGGCACTGGCACATCACGTCGACCGCTTCACTGAGTTGGCATGGGGAGGACAGATACAACTGGGTATCATCCGCGTACTGATGGTATTTTATCCCGTGCTGCCGAATGATCTCACCCAATGGCTTCATGTAGATGTTAAACAGGAGGAGGGACAGGACCGAACCCTGTGGGACCCCATATTTCAGGGGCCTAGGGGTCGACCTCTGCCCCCCGACCAACACCGACTGTGACCTGTCCGAGAGGTAAGAGGAGAACCACCGAAAAACGGTGCCTCCCACCCCCACCTCTCGTAACCGTCGCAGAAGGATACCATGGTCGATGGTATCGAAGGCCTCTGAGAGGTCAAGAAGCACTAGGATGGAGGGATGACCTCCATCCCTGGCTCTCCAGAGATCATCGGTCAGTGCGACCAAAGTGGTTTCCATGCTGAAGCCAGGCCTGAATCCAGACTGAAAGGGATCCAGATAATCAGCTTCATCCAAGGACCGTCAGAGCTGAAAGGCTACCACTTTCTCAACAACCTTCCCAACAAAGGGGAGGTTGGAGACTGGATGGTAGTTATTCAAAATGGCTGGATCCAGAGATGGCTTCTTCAGGAGGGGTCTCACCACCGCTGTCTTCAATGCCGGAGGAAAGACACCCTCCCGAAGGGAGGCATTCACCATCGCCTGGATCCAGCCCCACGTCACCTCCTTGCTGTTCACGACCAGCCAGGAGGGGCACGGGTCCAGTGCACACGTGGCGGCACTCACAGCTCCCATGGCCTTGTCCACTTCATCAGGAGTAACAAGTTGAAAGTCAGTCCAGAGATGTCGCTCAAGACCCTCCCCCGGTACCCCAGCTGGCTCTGCGCAATTGGAGTCCAGGTCCACCCAAAGCCGAGCAACCTTTTTCCACGAGGAACTGGACATACTCCTCCGCTCTACCTCATAAGGGATTATCCGCAACCCTCCCATTCAGGAGGGAGCGGGTTACCCTAAACAAGGCGGCAGGGCGCGACTCAGTGGACGCTATCAGAGTGGCAATATAGTTGTTCTTAGCTGTCCGTATTGCCGAGAGGTATGCTCTGATGCAAGCTTTTAATAGTGCTTGGTCTGACTCGGATTTACTGGACCTCCAGCGGCGCTCTAGGTGTCTCTTTTGGTGCTTCATCTCCCGGAGGTCCTCGGTAAACCAAGGAGCCCTCCTGGATCCACTGCCGCGGATTGGCCGTAAAGCCGCAATCCAGTGCAGAGCCTCAGACGCTGCTGAGTTCCAAGCAGCAACTAAGGTCTCCACCGGACTGTGGGCGAGAGTATCAGCACAACACCAAGCGCCGTCTGGAAACCCTGAGGATCCATAAGACGCCTGGGGTGGAATCACCTAATCGGTTCCTCCTCCCTACAGCGGGGGATTGGTCTCCGAAAGTCAAGCCTCAGTAGGAAGTGGTCCGACCATGACAGGGGCAAGATCTCACTACCCCTCAAACCAAGATCACAACTCCACTGCTCTGAGAGAAATACGAGGTCGAGTGTGTGACCCGCTGAGTGAGTCGGGCCCTGGATTACTTGGGTCAAGCCCATGGCTGTCATGGAAGCCATGAACTTCTGCGCTCCATCAGAGTGTTCGCTGAGTGAAGGCAGATTGAAGTCCCCCAGTATCATAAGTCTGCTCAGCTACTGACTTGAGGAGCGACGGGAGGGCTGTCGTCACGCTGTTGGGAGGCAGGTACGTTAACAACAAGCCCACTTGACCCGCAAGGTCCATCTTCACCAGCAAGGACTCACACCCGACAAGCTCCGGAGCAGGGATCCTACAAGGAACTAAAGACTTTCGGATAACAATGGCCACTCCCCCACCCCTTCACTGGGGTCACGGTTGATGAAGCACCTGAAAACCCTCTGGGCACATTTCAGTGAGGGGGACTCCTCCCTCCGGGCCCAGCCAGGTTTCAGTAATACATGCCAGGTCTGCCCCCTCGTCTAAAATTTGGTCCTGGACGGGGGGAGCCTTGTGAACCACAGACCTGGCATTTAGCAACAACAACCTGAGACCAGGGTCCTGACTACTCATGCCATCTGGCCTTGGAGTGGAACTAACAGGGCCGGAAGGAGGGAAGGGGAAAACACTAGGACCAGATGGATTACCGGCAGAACTGTACCAAACACTACAAGAAGTATTAAGCAAGATAATGTTGGAACTATTTAATGACATTAAGGGAGGCAAAAATGCCAGAAACATGGATGGAGAAATATATATAAAGCTTATACTAAAAGAAGTGTCAGTTCCACAACAAGTAAACTATATACCTATTTCATTATTAAATGTGGATTATAAAATTTTTGTATCAATAATGCCAGAAAGAATGAAGAGACTTTTAAATGAACTCATACACATAGACCAAAGTGGATTCCTCCCCAAGAGACAGATCAGAGACAATATGTGAATTGTATTGAACACGCTAGAGTACTATGAAGCCCACCCAGAAAAACAAATGGTGTTGTTTCTGGATGCTCAAAAGGCCTTTGATAATGTGAACTGGCAATTCATGATAGTGCAACTTCCAATGATGGGTTTTGGTGAGAGATTTATAAATACAATTAAAATGATATATAATAACCAATTGGCAAAGGTAAAATGGTAAATGGTGATTTGACAGGAAAGATAGAGATTATGAAGGGAACTAGACAAGGATGTCCACTATCACCATTATTATTTATACCGACACTAGAGATTTTGAATCGAGAAATACGATAAAATAAAGAGGTAAAAAGTATGAGGGTCAATAAAGAAGAGTATAAATTACAAGCGTTTGCGGACGATTTGGTGTTTATTATGGAGAATCCAATAGAAATAGGGCCAAAACTAGTTAAAATAATAGAAGAATATGGAGAAGCAGCAGGCTTGAAGATTAATAAAGATAAAACATACCTCCCAGCGGCCGGTGAGATCCCACAGGGTGGGCCTCGTTCAGATACCGTCAGCCAGACAATGTCGGCTGGCGGCTCTCCGGAGTAGAGCCTTCTCTGTGGCTGCTCCGACTCTTTGGAATGAGCTACCCCCAGAGATCCGGACCTTACCCATTCTCATGGCCTTCAGAAAAGCTGTTAAAACCTGGCTATTCCGGCAGGCCTGGGGCTGTTGACCTCACTGTTAAGGTCCAGCCCCAATCAGAACGAATGTATGTGTGGTGATTTTAAATCTTGTCTTTGATTATACTGTCTTCCATTCCAATAAGTATCTTATCCAACTCTGAACTTCCTAAGTTAAAACCATACTCCCTTTTATCATTTTTATATCTTGATTGTATTTGCAATTGTGAAAACCAACCTATATCAATCCCTTGTTTTTCTAACTACAGTAGCGAGAATTGTATTTGCCAAAATTGGAAATTAAATAAGCTACCAACAGATGAAGAGATAATAAAAAAGATATTAGATTGTGCAAAGATGAATAGGTTGACAATGAAAATAAAGGATAAAGAGGAATTGGAATACTTCAAGACGTGGGGAAGATTTTATGACTGGCTAGAGAAAGCAAGCTAGAAAAGAAAGTATGGAGAAGAAAAAGTACCCAGATAAAGTACCTTTCATAAAGGATGAAAGGAAGATTGGGGATGTGGTGGAGAAAGAGGTAAGGAGAGGAGGATGGAAAGGAGAGAAGGAAAAATGGTAGGAAGGGGAAGAGGGAGAGCAGGAGTAGGAAGAAGGTAAGGGAAGAAGGGAGGAGAAGGAGAGGAAGAAGGAAGGAAGTAGAGAAGAGAGGGTGGGAGAAAATAAAAGGAAAACAAGGAGGTGTTACCAAAGGAGGAAGAGATGGTAAATAAAGCAACCCAAACTGTACATTATAACTTATTAAATGAAATAATAAATGTATAAGAATGATAAATGTAAAGAAGAATAACAATTATGTGAATGTATACTTAAAATGGTATGTAAGAGAATAAAAAAATAAAAATTCTTTGAAAAAAAGTCTTTTTATTGTAATTGAAATGAAGTCTATTTTTTTGTTATCAAGAAACTAGAGTATCCAGATCCTAAACCTTTGCAGCATTGTCTCAAGCATATTTTTCACACATCAGTGATATTAAGAAATTAATAATTTAATAATTAATTTAAGATTGTGATTTTAAAAAGATAATAGATATTCTATGAAAACAGCTTGAGTAATGTAACTTAGTCTGAAAATACATTAAATCGTCTTCTTACAGTGTAATTTTTCTTCACTGTAGCATTTACAGTGTAAATCTATAGCTGTGGACCATAGGGATTGACAATCTATGGCCCTAAATGGCGTTTTTAGGCTTTCGCAGCCCATCTTAGGATGGGAAGGGAAGGTAACACTGCATAATTCTGTCATGCTTGGGATATAAAATGGTTAATTTATTCAGCATCCAAGCACATTTTCCCCAAATTTGTGAGACTCCTAAAGATTAAAAATAAAGAAATAAAGGTTCATGCCTTGTTCAGATCTCTTGTTTTCTCTGCAGAGAAAGCTAAAATGTGCACATGAGTTCAAAACCATTTTCTAAGAAGGCGGGGCTTAGCAGTGAGAAGACGGACTTTCAGGCAGTTCCTGAGGGACCATCTATACCGGGGTTATTTTTGGACGATTCGTTTGAATCTAAGCTGTCCCGTAGAGACAGTGACGTGGTGGGAACTCCAGTGGTCCCAGAGATGTTCGCAAAATTTCTGGGAACCTAAGGAAAGCCCTCCTAATCCAGTGATTTCCAGATCAGCGGATGCTGACTACAACTGCAGAAGCCCAGAGAGAGAGCTGGATATAAACATGTCGTTTGGTGTGAGTTTTAAATCCTTTTTTCTTGTTGGAAAGAGAACATTCTAAATTTGGAATCTTAGTTTAAAATAAGGCTGACGAGTGAGAAAAGCGGCGAGGATAATGTTGCCATTTTGAAGCTTATTTTTCTGTTCCTTTTTTTTATCTTTGGAAGCCGGGCTGGACTTTCTTGTAATTTAAATCGGCCTTTTCTGTTCCTCTTTTTTGTTGTTGATATTTTTAACTTTGAATCTAATGTGGACATTGAATCTTAAACTTAAAGTGCTTTGAAGATCTGTGGCTTTTTTTCCCTTTGTTTTCTTTTAGCCTTTCTGAACAATTAGTAATTAACAAACGCCACGGAACAGGCTAAAGCAAGCTATAAACTACAAATTATAAGCCAACACTGCCACCTTGTGGACTTGAACTTTGCTATTAAAATCCCCCCTGTAATGCATCTGATTCACATATTTATGCAGCTGGAAACTTGCTAGACAAAACATCAGAGCTGAGAATGACCTTGGAAAGACTTTTATCTTAGGGGGGGGGGAAGAGTCCGGAAAAAATTATCTGTTTTAGCCTGTTGGCATTCTTTCATCTCTCAACACCATATTCACACCATCTGCTGTGGAGAAATCGACACTGATTTTTTCTTTTTTGACCATCACTATTGACTTTTTGATCTTTTACTCTTTTTTTTGTTTTGTTTTGATTATCTTTTTTAACCTTTGGATCGTTCTTTTTGACCGCTTGACGATTTACATTTTTTTTCTCTCTCTTTTTTTTTTTTGCTTTTTCTTTTCCCCACTTGTAGCTGAAGCACCTCTTCTTCCCTTTTTGGAAGGGGGGTGTCTCCTTTTTTCTTACTATTTTACATTTTCTTATCTATATATCTATATCTATATCTATATCTATATCTATATCTATATCATCTATATCTATATCATCTATATCTATATCTATATCTATATCTATATCTATATCTATATCTATATCTATATCTAATCTATCTATCTATCTCTATCTATCTATCTATCTATCTATCTATCTATCTATCTATCTATCTATCTATCTATATATATATATATATATATATATATATATATATATATATATATATATATTGTATTCTTACTGCATTTCTTTCCTTTGTGAAGAAATTGGACATCAACAGATGATCCAATTTAAATTTTGAACACAATAGTTGGAAAAGTTCCTTTTTCTTCCTTTCTCTTTCCCTCCCTTCTCCCTTTTCTTTTCCTTTTTTTTCCTTTCTTTTTCCCCTCTTTCTTATCTTTTCCTCCTTTCCTCTGTGTACTTTACGTACTTCATCTACCATACTTATAACTCTCCACCCTCTAATACTAATTGGCTATGAGTAGAAAAGCAGCTGCTTTTGGCTTTACATCAACCTCTGCCCCCTCACCTGCGGGAGGTCAGAGGACAACACAGACGATGTCCCAGCAGGAAAAAGAGAAGGAAGCCAATTTTGAAACACTTATACAAATGATGCAGAAAATGCAAGCAGGAATCGACAGCAAAGATAGCAAGCTAGACACCCTTGTAAAAAAAATGGAGGTAATGGAACAACAAAGTCAAAGCATAGTGCAAAAAGTTGATAATATGGAAGGAAAAGTAGAAAGTATACACAATTGGATGCTGAAAAATGAAAACAGAATTCAAAAAGTTGAAAATAAAATTCAAGAAGGAGAGAAGAAAACCGAGAAGCTAGAGACCAGACTAAGTGATGTGGAAAGAGAGAGCAGTGGAATATTAAGATGGGAGATGGACAGGTCTGAATTTTTCTTAAGATTTCAAAACATAGAAGAAGAAAAAGGAGAGGACTTAGTTCAGATAATTTCAAATATTTTGATAGATGTTCTGGGGATGTCCCAGGACAAAATAAGAGAAATTATTGATGAGAGCTTTAGAGTATACACAAGATATGCAATGAGAAATGCTCTCCCAAGGGAAGTGCATGTAAGATTTACTAAGAAAACAATTAAATCACAAATTTTACAGAAATTGAGAGATAGAAAATTAGAATATAAAGGTAAGGAGATTGTAGTACTCAAACAAATTCCAAGAGAGGTGAGAGAGAGGAGAAGAGAATATCAATTTCTGACCAAAGTATTGATAAAAAGGTGTTAACTACAGATGGCTCATACCGGAAGGTTTACTATGTACTTGGCAAGGACAAAGACACAGGATAGATACAACGGAGAAGGCAGAAGCTTTTTATGAAGAATATTTTAGAGAAATGGCTGAGAAAGCTGGGAAAGATGATTCAGTGGTACAAATACTGGAACCACCTGTAACCGTGACCGAAAAAATAGAAGGAGCAGTAGGTGGAAGTGAGAAAGAAGGGGCGACAGGGAATGGAAACCGCAAAGAAAAACGAGAACCTAGATCTACTAGAACGATAAATCCTGTATATAAAGTATAAACATGGAAGAAAGAAAAATGATTACAATTAACATTAATGGACTTAATTCGGCAATTAAAAGGAAGAAAATATTCTATAAATTAGAGAAATTACAACTTGATATAATTTGTCTGCAAGAAGTACATATTCAAAAGAAATATGAACACTTATTAACTCAACCAAAGCTTGGGAAAATGTTTACATCATTGGCAAACTGCAAGAAAAGAGGAGTGGTCTTTTATATTAAAGGCAACATCCCAGCAAAAGTAGTCTATGCAGAGGAAGAGGGAAGAATTTTGATGGTGGAAATTATGGATACCAAAAAGACACTCCTAATTGGAATCTACGCCCCCAATGAAAAGCAAGATGAATTTTACAAAAAACTACACAAAAAAGTTTTGGAACTAGACTATGCTGATATCTGTATGATGGGAGACTTTAATGGCATTGTGAATCAAAATATGGACTATAAAACACATAAAACAAAAAAATTAAATAGGAAGCCTCTGCCGAAATCTTTTCTTAGGATGACAGATGAACTAAATCTAAAAGATATCTGGAGAGAAAGAAATGCTAAAAAAGAACAATATACTTTCTACTCAAATAGACATTCTTCATTCTCTAGAATAGATATGATATGGGTCTCAGCGGAGTTGAGTTCCAACATAAAAGAAATTGAGATTGAAGCAAGTATCTGGGCGGACCACAATCCAATTTTAATTAAATGGAAAGGCCAAAGGGCAAGATCTAGATGGACACTAAACAACACTATATTGAAAGAAAAAGAGTTTGTACAAAAGATGGAAAAAGAGCTAGTCCTTTTCCTTAAAGAAAATAAGAAATAAGATACGTCGTTGCAGAATCTCTGGGACACAATGAAGGCTGTTATCAGAGGCTTGACAATAGACTACACAAGGAAGAGAAACTCAAAGAAAAGACAAATGCATAAAGCTCTAGACAATGACTATAAAATACTTGAAAGAGAACTACAGAGAGTACCACAAAAAAAAGATGTTAAAATAAAAATGGACATAATTAAACACAAAATGGACCTATTAGAAAAGGAAGAACTGGCACAAAAAATTAGAGGTGCCAAACAGAATTACTTTGAATATGCGAACAAGCCAGGCAGGTGGTTGGCATATAAGATGAAAAAAGAGAGAGAAACAAAGAAAATACTTCAACTAAGAGATAAACAAGGAGAAATTCAGTATGGAAACACTGAAAAAATATATATTATACAAGACTATTATGCTAAACTCTATGAACAAGAGAAGGTGGAGGAGGGACGAGTTAAAAAGTACCTACAAGATGCCAATCTCCCCCAGGTACCAGATGAAACTAGAACAATGTTAGAAAGTAAAATAACAATGATGGAACTAACAGAGGCACTTAAAAAACAAAACAATGGGAAAGCTCCAGGACCAGATGGATTACCTGTGGAATTCTACAGAACATTTGAAGAAATATTGACCCTTCCACTCCTACAAGTCATGAATGAAGTGATGTCTGAGAGCCAAATACCGAAGTCATGGTCAGAAGCGTATATCACACTACTACCCAAGGAAGAGACTGATTTAACACAAATTAAGAACTATAGACCAATTTCTTTATTAAATTCAGACTACAAGCTATTTGCATCTATACTAGCTGAGAGACTTAAAAAATATTTAAATGGCTTCATCCATTCAGATCAAAATGGCTTTTTACCTAAAAGACAAATTAAAGACAATATGAGAATGATTTTGAATACTTTGGAATACTATGAGGCCCATCCAGAAAAACAATTGGCACTGATGTTCCTCGATGCGCAGAAGGCCTTTGACAATGTGAATTGGCAATTTATGTTTTTGCAACTGGAGCAGATGAATTTTGGCAAGAAATTCACTCAAACTATACGAATGATATACCAGAAACAAGCAGCAAAGATAATGGTAAATGGAGAACTAACAGAGCCGATTGAAATAGAGAGGTACAAGACAAGGCTGCCCACTATCACCGCTACTTTTTGTCCTAACACTAGAGGTCTTAAATAGAAAGATCAGAGAAGAAGAAGAAATAAGAGGAATGAAAATTAAGAGAGAAGAGTATAAATTGCAAGCGTTCGCAGATGACTTAGTCTTTATTCTTGAAGATCCATTAGAAACCGCACCCAAATTGCTAGAAAGAATAGAGGAATATGGAGAAGTAGCAGGCTTGAAAATAAACAAAGATAAAACAAAGATCATGACAAAGAATATCCCAGCAACACAACAGGAAGAGTTGTCAGAAATGTTGCAGATTCAAAACACAAGTAAGGTTAAATATTTGGGGATATATTTATCACCTAGATGTAGTACTCTTAAAGAGGATAACTATACCAGATTAAAACGACAAATAGCAATTGACTTGGAGAAATGGGAAAACTTGCATTTATCAATGATGGGAAGAATCTCTACAATTAAAATGAACATTCTACCTAGAATTCTATATCTGTTTCAGACAATCCCAATCAGATTGGGTAAGGATTTTTTTCAAGATTTAAATAAAATAGTTTTGAAATTTATTTGGCAAGGGAAAAAAGCTAGAATAAAACTTAAATTACTACAAGATGTTAGATCAAAAGGAGGTTTTGGGTTACCTGATTGGGAGCTATACTACCAGGCAGCAAACTTGATGTGGATTAAGGAGTGGATATCATTAAGAAACTCTAGATTATTGAATGTAGAAGGTCACGACTTGCTGTTGGGATGGCATGCGTTCTTATGGTATAAGGGAACTAAATCACATGGTTATTTTAGAAGACATTACATAAGGGAGGCGTTGTTGTTAAACTGGGAAAAGGTTAAAAGATTACATTACTTAAAAACTCCACTCTGGATATCAACAATTGAAGCATTTTCGTATCCGATAATATATAAAAAGGAACAAACAGTTAGATATACAGAATTATTGAATACAGAGGGTGAGCTCAAATCTAGTCAAGAGTTAAAGCAAGAAGGGATGGAAATGAATTGGTATTCATATGTACAGATACAATCTAGATATAATGAAGATAGAAAAACTAAAGGTCTTTATAACAAAATGACTGAGTTAGACAAAATTCTAACAGGTACTGATGAAAGAGTAATTAAAAAACTATATGGATATTTATTGGAGTTTAAATTACATGAAGAACAAGTTAAAGAAACCATGATAGCTTGGGGAAATTTTTTTAGATATGGGATTGACTTAGAGAATTGGCAGAAATTGTGGTCTCAAAATTACAAAATGACAATGTCTACTGCATATAGAGAAAATTTGTATAAGATGTTTTACAGGTGGCATCTACCCCCGACTAGAATCGCAAGAATGTTCAAGAATAAATCAGAAAAGTGTTGGAAATGTCACCAGATACCTGGTTCATACTACCACATGTGGTGGACTTGCACTGAAGCTAAAAGATACTGGACTAAAATCCACATGTGGTTGGAGAAAATGACACACAAACAAATAGACTTTAAACCAGAGGTCTTTTTATTGGGAATCATACCAGAAACCTACAACAAAGACTTAAAATATCTGATTGTAAATGTGTTAACAGCAGCCAGAATTGTATTTGCAAAAAACTGGAAAAACGAAATAATACCAAAAGAGGAAGAAGTTATCCGAAAAATAATGGACTGTGCCGAAATGAGTAAATTGACATTTGAAATTAGAGAGCAAGAGGATGAACAATTTTATAAGATATGGGATTTGTTTTATCGGTGGCTAAGAGAAAAAAAAACTTTGGAAATGAAAAATGATATATTTATGTCTTAATTGAAAAAAGTAAATGATGATATAATTATGCTGTGAAATAACCCAACAATGATACAATGAAGTATTAATATAAGGTCTGGTGATATATTGTATAAGGTTAAGAATTTACTATAATGATATCTCGCTGCTGATAAAGCAATTCTAATAGGGGAACAAATGAAAACTGGTATATATAGGCAGCGACACCTTGTTGAAAAAGGAAGGAATAAGATCTCTGTTTGAAGGTATGAAATGCAAGGTTAACAATGAATACAAGTATACTTTCTGGGGAAAAATAATGCTAATGTTAACTGAATATATATTGTAGAATGAAAATGAGGCCTTTAGTTATATTAGATGGAATATCTGAGACGGTAAATATTATTTGAAGATGCAGATGTTAAAACAACTATAACCAAATGACATGCTACATGGGATGATGGTTCTTTTTTTTTTTCTTTTTTTCTTTTTTGGACTTTTTTGTCTTTTTTGTCCTTTTTGTCCTTTTTGGCTTTCCCCCTCTCCCCCCCTCCCCCCCTTTTTTTCTCTTTTCTTTTTTAAACCCTAGGATTTTGTTTTGTTTTGTTTCTCATCATGTATCAGGCAGTGGTGGGATTCAATTTTTTTAACAACCAGTTCTCTAGCCTAATGTCTAGATGGGTAGGTGTGGCTGGGTGGTCATGTGACTGGGTGGGCATGGCAAACTGAATGTCACTCATGTCAAAGGATGCTTCAACCGGCCCCTCTCCTCCTAGTCACGCCCATCCTCAGCATATCTGTAGTTCTGTAAAAACGTTGTTAACTTTTTTTTCGACTTTATTTTTTGCATCTACATACTATAGATGTAGTTTCATGGACCACTGAAAGGAGGAAATGGCTCACACGCTTTGCCCAAAAGTGTGATATGCAGGAAACAAAACAGGCTTTTGGGGGGCTGCCACAAAGAAGGGGGCAGCCAGAGGTGGTATTCAGCCAGTTCGGACTGGTTCGCACATACCGGTAGCATAAATTTTAGACTGGCCTTGGCCCAACCCACCCACCGCCCACCCCACCTGCCTGCCCATGTCTTGCCCTGCCCTGCTCACCCCTCCCACTTACTCTTTTTCACACCTCACCAGCCTAGATAAATGCCAGCATAGCAGCATAGCTGTTGTTGCTCTCTGGATTGGTTTCCTCCCTTGCCTCGACCATGTGACCCAGCTGATTTCTGCCTGATGAGGCTTCCTTCGCTTACTTGCCTAGCTTCCTCCCATGCAGTCACTCTTTACCTGGCCTAAGAAGGTAAAACCGATGGCAGGGGAGCAAGCCCACTACCCTCAGCCAAAGGACTGCGGGGGTGAGGGGGATAGTGAGGCTCGGCCATGTTTCAGGCCCAGCTCTGGGAGGGAAGCCCAACCAAAAGTACCTGGTCTGTCTGGGCACACAGTGGGCGCCCCACAGGGGTGGGTTTCAAAAATTGTTCGAACCACCTCTGTGGGCGTGGCCTCCTTTGTGGGAGTGGCTTGCCACCCATGTGACCGGATGGGAGTGGCTTGCCACCCATGTGACCGGATGGGAGTGGCTTGCCACCCATGTGACCGGATGGGAGTGGCTTGCCACCCATGTGACCGGATGGGAGTGGCTTGCCACCCATGTGACCGGATGGGAGTGGCTTGCCGCCCATGTGACCGGATGGGAGTGGCTTGCCACCCATGTGACCAGATGGGAGTGGCTTGCCACCCATGTGACCGGATGGGAGTGGCTTGCCGCCCATGTGACCGGATGGGAGTGGCTTGCCGCCCATGTGACCGGATGGGAGTGTCCAAGACGATGTCACTGAATTCTTTCCCCCAACTACAATATGATTAAAATAAGTACAAAAACAATAAAAGAGCTACTTACAGATGGAAGATGCCTGTTCTTGCCAGTCTTCAGAATCACGGACTCCAATGAATGGGCTGCACAAAGAGAAGACACAGAAAGCAAGACTTTAATTGCATGCACTGCATTGGGATGAAACCAGCACACAAAATAATAGAAAAGGAAAATTACTCTCCTTTTTTGCGTCTTCTGCACCACCACCTCACCATCTTGCTCCAAAAACCTGCACAAAGGACAGACACAGAAAGAAATGCCTTAATTGCATGCACTGCATTGGGATGAAACCAGCACACAAAATAATAGAAAAGGAAAATTACTCTCCTTTTTTGCGTCTTCTGCACCACCACCTCACCATCTTGCTCCAAAAACCTGCACAAAGGACAGACACAGAAAGCAAGACTTTAATTGCATGCACTGCATTGGGATGAAACCAGCACACAAAATAATAGAAAAGGAAAATTACTCTCCTTTTTTGCGTCTTCTGCACCACCACCTCACCATCTTGCTAAAAAAACCTGCACAAAGGACAGACACAGAAAGAAACACCTTAATTGCTGGCACTTCACTATCTCGAGGAAGACAACACAGAGCACACCACACCCAGCAATAAAGACAGGTACTTACAGGGGAAGCATCTCTGGCTTGCCGGTCTTCTGCACACCACCGTATTACATCTAGGCTGATTGGCTTTGCTTGGCTCCAAATACCTGCACAAAGGACAGACACGGAAAGAAACGCCTTGATTGCTGGCACTTCACTATCTCAAGGAGGAAGACAACACAGAGCACACCACACCCAGCAATAAAGACAGGTACTTACAGGGGAAGCATCTCTGGCTTGCCGGTCTTCTGCACACCACCATATTACATCTAGGCTGATTGGCTTTGCTTGGCTCCAAATACCTGCACAAAGGACAGACACGGAAAGAAACGCCTTGATTGCTGGCACTTACACCTTACATAAGAATAACACAATGAAAGAGATACACTCAAGTACTTACTTGTCTTACTGCTTTTCTGGTTGTTGATATCTCCATACTGTTCTTAGGCTTCCCGATTCCTCTGTTGCAGCTTTCTTCTTCTTTACGCGTGGATCATCAGCTGTGTGGTGGTGCGCTCTGAGCCAAACTTTCACTGTAGGAATTGGGTCCCATCTCTCAACAGGTATGCCAACAACACTTATCACCATCTGGTTACTGATGTTTGGAATGGTTAGGCTTGTTCTTTGCTGTGAACATATGAGGTTCATTTTTGAGAACCCCCTTTCCGCCTCTGCTGAACTCACAGCAATTGTCCTGACAATGTCTCTAGCTCTTCTGACAGTGTCAGGAATTTTGTAGTTCTTTGGATTTTTCAGCACATTTTCCAAAAAATCCCTGTAGTCGTTCAAATCAATTTCATAATTAAAAACGCGGCGAAATTCAACCAATGCTTCCTCTCCATCAGCCCATGGAACGACTACATCTTTCATGTCCCAGCTATCTGGCTCCAAATAGGTGATAAAGTGTAACTTTTGTGCTGCTGACAATAGGCTACCTGTTCTTAGATGGTCGCAATCCATCAGCCTTTTCTTTAAGTTGGTGATGATGCTTTCCAAAAGTTTTTCACGGGGAAGGGCAACAAACCGTTGATTTGGAGCTAAATTCATGTTTTGGTAGGCTTGTGTTTCTAACAATTTCTCAAGTTCATTCTCATATTCGCCCTTTCTCTGTAGTAGCACTTCAACACCACCGATTGTTCGCAACACTAGCTTTTCGGCCACGATGATGTTTGTCACTCTCTCCTGTAGGGAATCTGACAGGGCAGCAATCTGAAGTAGGATGTCAATCATCAGGGCCAAATCCTGCAAAAAATTTAAATTTTGAAAGCGGGAAGCCATGCCTGGGAACCTTTCATTGCCTTGAAAAAAGTGATATAGCGCTGGATAAGCGCTGGATAACAACACAGCCATGGTTGCCCTTAAACTACAGGCAGCCCATCTTGGTCCCAAAACTCTGCCAATCTTCACTATTTCGATGCCCAATTGTGCAGAAATTTGGAATAGGTCCCTCTGGCTCTTGCAGGATTTGTGGAAGATGGTGTGCACTTTATCTAGGAAGATCTTGAAGTGGTTGACCTGCTTCACTTCTCTTATTGCATCATCCAGCACAAGTTGCAGGCGGTGGTTCAAGCAGTGCCAGATGATGATCCTTGGGAATTCTTGAGTTATTCTGGCGCTGACTCCAGATTTTCTTCCAAGCATAACGTTGGCGCCATCAGAGCAGAAAGCGATTAAGTTCTTCCGTAGATATTCGGTGGTGAATCCAACTTTGTGCAAGCTTTCCATTGCTGCGGAATATATGGTCTCCGCATCTTGTCTCTCTAATTCCAGAAGGTCAACAAAGATGGTTGCTGGGCATTCTGGATCCTCAACTCTAACAAAAACTATCAGCACTGCTGTCATTGAAAGTGTTGAGGCTTCATCAATTATTAGGCACACCTTTCGATTATTTGCAATAATCGTTGAAAACACGGTGGTCTTGATCTGTTTCGCAATGAACTCAACAATTTTTACTGCAGTTCTTCGTGAATGCAAGCCAACTCCAACATCCACTCCAAGCGTATTCAGCAAATTTACTTGCGCTTCGATGTCTGAGAATGGCTGACATCTCTGCGCCAGATCGTAAACGGTGGAAAATATTGTGCAGGTACTGGATAAATGTTTCTCAGTTGACTTATCCAGGGATTTGGTGAAAGCTTCCTGCTCCTGTTGCTTACTGGTCTCCACGCAAATAAGGTGTGCCTTTGACTGAAAATGTTCCCTTAATTTTTTTCTCAGCGATGCTTGTTGTACATCCTTGCTTTTCCCTGATGTTGACACCTGGAAATGTTTCCACTCTTTGGAAACATGAATACCTTTCTCCAACGCGAACATGGGTTTTGCACAGTATGCACAACCCAGCTTCTTGTTGGATACTTCCAGTCCATCAAACCTCTCCTTGAAGTGTGTGTATTGCTGCAAATTCCAGCAGTCAGGAAGTTGTGGAACTGCAGTGGAGTCGATGGACTGGCTGCTTTCTCCGACCTCAACTGGTGGTAGTGGTTGTGCTGGCGGTGCTGGTGCAGCTGGCGGTGCTGGTGCAGCTGGTGCAGCTGGTGGTGCTGGTGCAGCTGGTGCGGCTGGCGGTGCTGGTGCAGCTGGTGGTGCTGGCGGTGCTGGTGCAGCTGGTGGTGCTGGTGCGGCTGGCGGTGCTGGTGACTGCTTTGGATCAGCTGATTCATCAACTCTTGGCTTTTTGCAGAAGAAAGCGGTCAAACTCTGTTGCCTCTTCATTGTGCTAAGTGGATCTAACTGTTGCCAAAGAAATAAAACAATATTGGACTCAATTGTGGTTGTAAGTTGAGGACTCTGTAGGTAACAAGAAGGGACCTCTGCTTTCAACCAACAATGTACAGTCTTTTCAGGAAGGATGAGAAACAGGAAAGATATAAACAAACAGGAAAGATATAGTCTTTCATCCAAGAAGATAGTTCAAGAATGAATGTCATATTCCCAGAGCAATACAGATTTCCTTTTTCTGAAATTTAGTTCTCAGTTCCAAAAGACAGGAATATATGAATGCATATGAAATTATGAATTAGTACTTAGGTCGGTCCAAGAAGCTATTCAGAAGTTAGTGGTTAGAAGAGCAATCGTAAAGGTAGATTACGTGGGATGTGTTTGCACAACAGTGGAAAAACAGAGATATGTAAATGAATAAATATTACAATGTGCAGGAATAAATAAATTGACAATTAAAATCAAGAAGGCTTTGAATACTTTTTCACGTGGGATTAGTTTTAGCTATTGCCAACTAACGGAAACAGGAATTAGAAAGCCAAAAGTATGAAAGAAAAGACCAATTATGTAAAGAAAGGTCCCTAAAATGTATAAGGAAATATTACTAGATAATTATTAATGCATAGATAACTGCGGGACATTACACACACACACAAACACAAACTATGATGGAAAACACAAAAAAATAAGAACCCCCCCCCCCAAAAGACTGCGAATGAAACCAGGTTTTTTTTCCCTAAGCCTAAGGACAGGAAAGACAAAGCCACTGGAATAAAAACCATCAAGACATTGCGGGCAATTTTAAAGGACAGGCATTCACAGAACCATCAACCACCTCAGAATTACCTAAACAATGAGGGTAAAACACACTAAATCTGATTTTCTAGGATACATACACTTAGCGACCATTTTTCACACTTAGCGACCATTTTCACACTTAGCGACCGTTGCAGCATTCTCATGGCCACGCGATCAAAATTTTGATGCTTGGCAACAGATTCGTATCTATGCTGGTTTCAGTGTCCTGGGGTCCTGTAATTGCCTTTTGTGACCTTTTGACAAAGTCAAATGGGGAAACCAGATTCACTTACTTATGTTAGTAACTTGTCAGCTGCAGTTATTCACTTAAGAGCTGTGGCCAGAAAGGTGGTATAGTGACCAAAGTTACAATGGCATTGAAAACAGTGACTGATGACCATTTTTCACACTTAGCGACCATTTTCACACTTAGCGACCGTTGCAGCATTCTCATGGCCACGCGATCAAAATTTTGATGCTTGGCAACAGATTCGTATCTATGCTGGTTTCAGTGTCCTGTGGTCCTGTAATTGCCTTTTGTGACCTTTTGACAAAGTCAAATGGGGAAACCAGATTCACTTACTTATGTTAGTAACTTGTCAGCTGCAGTTATTCACTTAAGAACTGTGGCCAGAAAGGTGGTATAGTGACCAAAGTTACAATGGCATTGAAAACAGTGACTGATGACCATTTTTCACACTTAGCGACCATTTTCACACTTAGCGACCGTTGCAGCATTCTCATGGCCACGCGATCAAAATTTTGATGTTAGATCCCAAGGTTTCAGTAAAACTATTCAATCATAATTAGTTTCATGCATTAGGATTATTTCAAAGCACAAGCAATAATTCATATTTCATTTCAAACTATGCCAACACACAATAACATAAATGAAACCATTACTAATATTCCACACACAATAAGTTACAATAAAACTATTATAAAAAATTCAATGCACAATACATTTCAAAGTATTGAGTGAAGAATACTTTAAAAAGGTTTATTTTAATTTATTTTGGATAGAATCTTTTCTTAAATAGTCTAAGACGATTTAAAAAAATATTATATCCAAAATAAATTAAAGTAAACCATTTTAAAGTATTCTACACTCAATACTTATATGTAAAACTATTATAAAAAATTCTATGCATTAAATAAAATATTTTAAAATACATTAAAATAATAATTAAATAAAACCGGGCCACTTACCAGCAGCAGGCAGAATCAGCAGCACTCCGATGCGATGGATGGATCCTCGTCGCGATGGCAGGCAGCAGGAACAGGTAAGAAACCTGACTGGAGGGACAAGGCTAGGTAAAGTCACTTAGGTTGCCTGGCATGCTTAGCAAAACAGGCGAGGGTAGAGGGGGGGTGGGGGGCTTCCCTAGCGAAAACTAGACGGCCGCCGCCAAGGCCACGCGTAGTACGCGAGGCCGCAGCTTTCGCAAGGGAAGGCCTGGAGGACTTCCCTTGCGAAAGCTAGGCGGCTACCGGCGCCCCCCCCACCCGAAAGCGGCTACGCGAGGCTGCGGCTTTCGCAAGGGAGGCTGCGCCCCCAGCCCGACCAGAAGACGGCCACACGTAGTATGCGAGGCCGCGGCTTTTGCAAGGGAAGGCCTGGAGGACTTCCCTTTCGCAAGCGAGGCCGCCGCCGCCGCCGCCCGCACCACCGGGAGGCGGCCACGCGGCCTACGTGAGGCCGCGGCTTTCGAAAGTGAGGCCGCCCCCCCCAACGACCAGAAGACGGCCACACGTAGTACGCGAGGCCGCGGCTTTCGCAAGGGAAGGCCTGGAGGACTTCCCTTTCGCAAGCGAGGCCGCCGCCGCCGCCTGCACTACCCGGAGGCGGCCACGCGGCCTACGCAAGGCCACGGCTTTCGAAAGGGAGGCCGCCCCCCCCAACGACCAGAAGACGGCCACGCGTAGTACGCGAGGCCGTGGCTTTCGCAAGGGAAGGCCTGGAGGACTTCCCTTTCGCAAGCGAGGCCGCCGCCGCCCGCACCACCCGGAGGCGGCCACGCGGCCTACGCGAGGCCGCGGCTTTCAAAAGGGAGGCCGCCGCCGCCCCCCCCACCCGGAGGCAGCCACGCGGCCTACCCGACGCCGCTGCTTTCGCAAGGGAAGGCCTGGAGGACTTCCCTTTCGCAAGCGAGGCTGCCGCCACCCGCACCACCCGGAGGCAGCCACGCGGCCTACGCGACGCCGCGGCTTTCACGAGGGAAGGCCTGGAGGACTTCCCTCGCAAAAGCTAGGTGGCTACCGGTGGCCCCCCCACCCGAAAGCGGCCACGTGGCCTACTCGAGGCCGCGGCTTTCGCAAGCGAGGCCGCCGTCGCCACCACCTGGAGGCGGCTACGCGAGGCCGCGGCTTTCGAAAGGGAGGCCGCCGCCGCCCTCCCACCCAGAGGCAGCCACGTGGCCTACGCGACGCCGCGGCTTTCACGAGGGAAGGCCTGGAGGACTTCCCTCACGAAAGCTAGGCGGCTACCGGCGGCCCCCCCACCCGAAAGCGCCCACGTGGCCTACTCGAGGCCGCGGCTTTCGCAAGCGAGGCCGCCGCCGCCCCCACCACCCGGAGGCAGCCACGCGGCCTACGCGAGGCCGCGGCTTTGGAAAGGGAGGCCGCCGCCCCCCCACCCGGAGGCAGCCACGCGGCCTACGCGACGCCGCGGCTTTCACGAGGTAAGGCCTGGAGGCCTTCCCTGGCGAAACCTAGGCCGCTACCGCTGCCACCCCTATCCCCCCCCCAGCTTCCTACCGCCGCTACCACCGCTGCCGTCGCCACCGCCCACCCGAAGTCCCGCCGCTAGCGTCCCGAGTCTTGCCGCCAGGGCTTGGTTGCTTACCTGTGGGGAAAGCAGCAAGCTCCTGGAAGGCGAAGGGAAGGCGTGAAGCGCGAAACGAGGCGTCTCAGCAACAAACAAACCCTTTGGAAAAGACTCTTTGAGAGAAAGATTCTTTTCAAAAGAGGAATGTTAGCCGTTGGCGCCACACTTTTAAACGAAGCCAGCCCGCTCACTGATTGGCTGGACTCCAGCCAAACAATGAGCGGCAGGCTGCGCTTAGTCCAGACGGGCGGGGGAGCGCGCGACAGGGCCCAGGACCGGTACCGGCGTTCCTGGAAGTTCCTTACTTCCGGGTTCACCGACGAACCGGATCGTGCAATCCGGTGCGAACCGGTAGGAACCCAGCCCTGGCGCCCCAGCATTTGTGTGGCAGGCCGAAGTCATGGTAGTGATGGCCAAAGTCTTAGTATGTGGAAGCGAAGCACAGCTTGCCTATTGCACTACCCATTCCGGTACATTTGCACCAGCTGGTGGAGCCAAAGGCAGCACTCAATTCCCTCTACTTAGGCTTGGAGCTGGAAGCTGCAGCTGTGTCAGTCTAAGGCCTAGTTAGCTTTGCAGTGTATTGCAGCTAGGAATCTCAAATAAGAAGAAAAAGAGTGAAAGTGTAAGAAAGAAAGGAAAAGAAGGAAAACCAAAAAAGAATGACTTGCAACTTTCTTTGGTACAGATTTAAGTAAAAAATATCTCAAACTCTTCCTCTAAAGTTAACATTGGTCTACATTATTTCCATAATCCTATATCTAATCATCAAAGCCCCAGATCAACTTTTAATTTCATTTTTTCACAAAAAGTCCAGTAATTGTTCATATCGCTTTAATCACTATTTGTTAAGGAAACCACAATTGATTTATTTAATTGCACCAAACTCTAAATAAAACAGGAATGGACAATCCTAAATTCTAGTCTAGATCTTCTCAACTTTGGCAACTTTAAGGTGCAGGGACTTCAATTTCAGAATTTCCCAGGCTGCATGAAGTTCACCCATCTTAAACTTGTCAAGACAGAGAAATGCTGATCTATAGATAGGGATTTTTCCATTCTTCTTTTACTGGTTCTTACTTAAAGTTTGTGATTCTGTCAAAAACAAAGTGTCCCACCCCAGGTGTGGCCCAATTTTGGCCTGGATGGCCGCCTGCAAAATCCTCACTCCCACCTCACCCTGGAGCAATCATAATGCAAAATCCTCACTCCCACTCTATCCCAGAACAACCACAATTCCTTCACTAACAACAAAAGAAGACAATGGGACTACCAGTTTTTTTAAAAAGTGCAATCATACCTTCCAATTTCTTGGGGAAAAAAGATAAACATACAGACATAAAATTGAAATGAATAATCCCACATGTAAGCAATCCGTACATTTCTTTTTTTCCCCAACTTTCCTTTCCTCCCTCTAACGCTCCCCTCCTACTTCCCTTTCCCCTCAAACCTTCCTTCTCCCCTTACTCCCAACACGCCCTCCTTACATTCCCCTTACTCCTTCCTTACTCCTCCCTCCTCTTTCCCTCTACCTCCCTCCTTGGTGTATTCCTTTATTCAAGTGTTGTTTATTATAATCTGATAAAAAGTAAAATAAACCAAGGAAAAAAAAATATAAAGAAAGAAAAGAGAAAAAAAAGGGGGAAAAAAAGAACAACCGTATATAAGTGCATTCTTGTTCTTATTGAGACTATGTTAACACCCACCCACCCACCCCCCATAAATCCCCATCCCTACTCCTCCCGACTTCCCAGGGCCCACACCTGGCACTGCCTTCTATCTAAAGTATCTTATGTTCGTATGGATTAAAAATAAAAGTAATATATTAAGGGGAAAAAAAAAAAAGAACAAAGAAAAAAGAAAAAAAAAAGAAACTCTTTGTGTTAAGCTCAGCCCCCCATCTTTATCTATGCTTAAATAGTATAAGTCATTCTATCTATATTTTATTCTCGTCTCTTGCTTCTTTGTTATTTACCCCGGCCTCCTGTAGACTCTCCCATTCCTCTTCCTTAACCTTGTATTCAGATAAACATTTATCCAAATTTGTATAGACATCAATATACAATCTAGCTCAAAAATAATCCCTTCTAGTAAAATTTAAGCAGCGTGGATCATTCCACATATTCAAATATTACTTTACAGAAGAATAATCAAACTTTCCCTTTTAATAGGATTTAAACAGCGTAAATAATCTTTCTTAACCTTAATTTCAAACAGTAATTCAAAATAATCTGACCAAACTTTCCCTTCTTAGTAAAATTTAAGCAGGGTGGATCAAGTATTACTTTACACAAAAATCAGTTTGCATTCTATCTTAAAATGATCCCGACCAACTTTCCCTTCTAATAGGATTTAAACAACGTAAATCATTCCGCATGCATTTTGCCCTCATCCCTTGCTTCTCTGATATTTACCACTATCAAATTTATGCAGACATTAGTTTAAAATTTAGCTCAAAATAATTTCACCAAGCTTTCCCTTCTAATAAAAATTAAATAGCATAGATCATTCCACATATTCAAATAATACTTTCAACAAGAATCAGTTTACCTTCTGTTTTAAAGTAATCTCATCCAGCTTTCCCTTCTAACAGAATTTAAACAACATAAATCATTCTGCATTCATTTTACATATATACATTCAGTATCACCCCACCAATATACGTAAATCATTCCGCATGCATTTTACCCTCATCCCTTGCTTCTCTGATATTTGCCACTATCAAATTTATGCAGACATTAGTTTAAAATCTAGCTCAAAATAATTTCACCAAGCTTTCCCTTCTAATAAAAATTAAATAGCATAGATCATTCCACATATTCAAATAATACTTTCAACAAGAATCAGTTTACCTTCTGTTTTAAAGTAATCTCATCCAGCTTTCCCTTCTAACAGAATTTAAACAACATAAATCATTCTGCATTCATTTTACATATATACATTCAGTATCACCCCACCAATATACGTAAATCATTCCGCATGCATCCCTTGCTTCTCTGATATTTGCCACTATCAAATTTATGCAGACATTAGTTTAAAATCTAGCTCAAAATAATTTCACCAAGCTTTCCCTTCTAATAAAAATTAAATAGCATAGATCATTCCACATATTCAAATAATAGTTTCAACAAGAATCAGTTTACCTTCTATTTTAAAATAATCTCTTCAAACTTTCCCTTCTAACAAGATTTAAACAGCGTAAATCATTCTGCATGCATTTTACATATATACATTCAGTATCACCCCACCAATAAATTCCGCTTTTTCTACCGGAGAGAGGTCGCAAACCCCCATTCAATCCACAACTTTGGCGAATATTTTAGAATGTCTAAATCCTCAAACTCCGCTTTTCTGCTTCTCCGAGGGAGGGGGAGCTACCCCCTCCATCTTGCAGCCATGTGGTCTGTTGCTTGCCTTCTCCTTCGGCTTGTCTCTCCTCTTTTCCAAGTGAATCAGGAAGTCCCGCCTTCAAAGTCTTGTAATAGAAATCTCGAGCCTCCGAAACAGAATTGAGACGAAGTCTTTGATTCTCAAATGTGACCGTAATGCCGGCTGGGGCCTCCCATTTATATTGAATCTGATGATTTCTAAGCTCTTTAGTTAAGAAGGTATAGTCTCTTCTTGCTTTTAACATCTGGAAAGGTATTTCTTTGAAGACAATCAAGTCCTGGCCATCAACTCTCAAACTATTATTGTAAAATTTTTGCATGATCGCGTTTCTGGATTCTTTTGTGGAGAAATATATAATTATGTCCCTCGGGAGCTGTCGCTGTTCCGCTACCAACGAATTCTGGCGATAGATTTTCCGAATCTGCCAATCAAAGTTAAGTCCCGGGCTTCCCACCGCATGGCTGAGGGCTTCAACAAAGGTCTGTTTCAGATTCTCTTGCTCCTTTTCGCGGAATCCTCTGACTCTTATTGCAAATGCCTTCTTATTAAAGTTTATCATAACGAGCTGTTCTTGAGTGTCTCTAATTTTTTGTTGTAATATTTGAATATTAGTAGTCAAATTAGAATTAGCCTCCTCCAAGCTTTCCAATTTATTCTCTATTTCAGCGGTATAATCTGACAGGGCAGACACGGCTGCAAACGTATTCGCCTTCATTTGGTCAATTTTAGACTTTAAATCACCATATAGCTCCAATACAAATTCCTTAATTTCTTGTTTAAAATCATTAAACATTTGAAAATCCGTACATTTCTTAACTCAGGACATTTTTTTCCCTTTTACTGAGAACATCTAGGAAGAGGTTTTGGAAAAGTGTGCTTGAATGTTTTAAATTCAAGCAATTCCAAAGATTTCATAATATGTTTTTTTCCCCAGAATACTAAGTTAACTTAATAAGAATGGAACTTTGTTGTTATAAAGGTGTGGTTTTGAACAAAATGTTATACATTCAGAATCCTTGTCAATGACTTTCAGAATGGATATACAGTGTTAATTCAGAAAAATGATAAATAAATCTACAGTTTCATCATTTCTAGACTCACAAAATGTAGTGTTTTATCTGTAATTGAGTTTTCTAAACACTGATGTTTTGATTGCAAATCTGTAATTGTTTCTCATAGAGTCAGAAGGTACCACAAAAATGTAAAGAAGGCTCAGGAAAGTTATTTGTTCTGCTTTTACCAATTTTGTTGAGAAATTGTCTATCTACTCTTTCCAAGATTTTAATACTGCTTCCTCCTCTGGTTGAACTTATTATTGTAAGAGGTTAGCACCCAACCCTCTTTAGAAGAATGAAACATTCTAGGAAATATTAAAAAGGCAGAATATTATACCTCCCTGGATGAGAAAAGGAGATACATGCCCTTAGAAAGCAGCCCCATCTCTGAAAGACTGGGCTATTTTATCTACAAGACAAAAGGCTGGGCCAGCTTATCTACAACACAAAAGACCTTCACCCCCAGGATACAATAGGATTGTTCCTCTATCCATCTCACCACATGGCACCTAGGAAGATTACATCATCCAGCAAGATTCAACCAAGTCTGGGACTCAAGACAACCTACAAAGTTACCCCTGCATGGCCCAATGGGAGTCTGACAACCAATCAGGATACCTGCCCTTACACAGGAAAGAGAAGCTCAGAGATGGGGCCCAAGAGGGGATATAAATATCTCTTACTCTCCACTCCATTTGGCCAGTTACCCAGGACTTCAAACTATGTGGTCCTATCCACTGTTAAACTGTCTTACCAGTGTCTTTCTCTCCACTTAGAACTGAACCCAGATAAACATTTCTTCCAACAATTTAGCACCCCAGATGGGATGCCAAGCTATCCTGACCAATGGTCCTCACCCAGGTAAGCCTCCCTTGTCGGCAGCAGACCCATTGAGTCTGTGGGTGAGTTTTCTTGGACCTTGGCTGTTTGGAACAAATGTTTTAAAGGGGTTTTGAGTGTTGAGCTCAAAGGCTGCTTGGAAAGAAGGTGAGTACCTCTAAATTTTAACTTTTAAAGCAAGGAGGTGAAAGAGAGTATGTGTCTCTGTGTGTGAATGAATGTGCTTGAGAAAAAAATCCTTCTCTGCCACACCTGGATCTTGCTTCATCTGTGCTTTTCCTAACCACAGAAAGCAGAGCATGGAAAGTGTAGGGGGTCAGACCCAGTGTGCAAGACCTTCTGTTAAGAAAGGGAGAGAGTGTGTGGGAAGGGGTTGAAAGGCAAGTGAGAGGTTCATTCTTGGGTGACTGGCTGAGATTCACTGAGCAGACTCCTATTCTGGAAAGGAGGTACCCATATTCTGAGTAATTTTGGCAGACTTTTTCCTCCCAAGCCATTTGCCTGAAAAACTGAGGGGTTGACCACAGGTTAGACCAGTGATGGCTAACCTTTTTTTGCTCGCATGCCAAAAGGGGGGAGTGCAGGGGGATCACGCATGGGCGTGCCACACCCATAATGTAATGCACAACCCGAGTGTGCATGCACGCATGACCACCACTCCCCCCATTTTTTGCATGCTTTTTTCACCCTCCCCAGGCACCAGAGGCTTTGTAGGAGCCTGGGGAGGGTGAAAACAGCCTCCCTCCGCCCGAGGCCCTCCAGAGGCTTCAGGAGTTTCCCTGAAGCCTCAGGAATGCAAAAAACTGCTCTATGGGCAAACCGGAAGTTCAGGAATGGACTTCCGGTTTGCTTGTAGGGCCAGTTTTTCCTATAAAATCTCTGGAGCCTGGGGAGGGTGAAAACAGCCTCCCCCCCAGAAGCCCTCTGGAGGCTTCAGAAGCTTCCCTGAAATCTTCGGAGCGCAAAAAAAAATGGCCCTAGAGGCGAACTGGAACTTCGAGAACAGACTTCTGGTTTGCTTGTAGGGCTGTTTTTAGTCCTCCAGAGCCTTCAGTGACCTTCCGGAGGCTTCCCTGAGGGCTCTGGAGGGCAAAAAACAACCCTAAGAGGAAACTGGAAGCCACTTCCGGTTTGCTCGTAGGATCATTTTTCATCCTCAGGAGCCTTCAGGGAAGCTCCTGAAGCCTCGAGAGGGCCTCCGGGGGGGAGCGGGGAGGCTGGTTTTGCCCTTCCCAGGCTCCTATAAAGCCTCTGGAGCCTGGGGAGGGTGAAAAATGGCCTTAAAAAAGGCTGAAGTCAGCTGGCCAGTGCATGCATGCGCACTGGCCATCTGACAGGGCAATGCCTCATGTGCCCTGATAAAAGTCTCCGCATGCCACCTGGGGCACGCATGCCATAGGTTCGCCATCCCGGGGTTATACGGTACTTTCACCTGTTAGGGGAAGTGTACCATGGTTGTGAGGGACCAGAGTAAAAGAAAGGAGAGTAGAGTCTTGTAGTCTAGTCGTGGACAGTGTGAAGAGCAGACCAGGATATGGGAAGATCAGAGTCTAGGACATGGATCGTCAACCTGGTCCAACCACCCACTAGTGGGCGTTTCGGGATTCCAGGTGGGCGGTAGGGACTTCCGAGGTTAAAACCTCCTTTTGAGCGAGTGATCAGGCGCCAGCGCACACATCAATAAACCAACGTGCGCAGTTGCAAAATAGGAGAAGCAAACACGTGGGAAGAGGAAGGGGAGGAGTGGAAACGAATAGCAGGGACAGGCAGAAGCCGAGCAGAGCAGTTGCAAAATAGGAGAAGCAAACACGTGGGAAGAGGAAGGGGAGGAGTGGATAGCAGGGACAGGCAGAAGCCGAGCAGAGCAGTTGCAAAATAGGAGAAAGAAAAGTTCTAGGCAGGAGAGAATTGTTGTTGGCTAATAATAATAAGTGGGCTAACTAGCTCAGTCTTACTTTTGTACATTGTCCTACGGAAGGTAAAAAAATGAGATAAAAGGAAAAGATAAAAAAATAACAAAAAAGGGAAGAAAAATAGAGAAAAGGGGATAAAATAAAGGAGGAGAGTAAGCAGTGTTTAGTCTGGCTCATAAATTAAGTTTTGTTATCATAAAATAAAAGAAAGAAATAAGTAAGGAAGGTGAAGGAGAAAATAAAAAAGGGAAAGAGAGATCCTTGTTATAGTGAAATACTATAAGAAAGGTAAAGAAGAAGAAGGCAGGAAAAGGAATTTTTTTTGATGGTGACACTTAATAAAAATTGGCATCTAATACAGCATTGTTTTTGGTGTTTGTAACAAAAGGGAAAAGAGGGGAAAAAAGCACTGTGTGGAGTGCAGATCAAAACGTAAGAGTAAAAGTAGTTGTTAAATTGTGAAACAAATTTAGAACCCATGTCTGAAAAAAAGAAACATTCTCCTGACTATCTGAAGATGGGTTTCATTGAATCTGTTACAAATAAATGGCTTCCAATGTGTTTACTGTGCCACAAGACATTATCTAATGAAGCAATGAAGCCAAGTCGATTGCGAGAACATCTTGCTACAAAGCATTCGCAAGATAAAGATAAGCCCATTGAATATTTTCAAGAAATCTATAAATAGCAATAGCAATAGCAATTAGACTTATATACCGCTTCATAGGGCTTTCAGCCCTCTCTAAACGGTTTACAGAGTCAGCATATTGCCCCCAACAACAATCCGGGTCCTCATTTTACCCACCTCGGAAGGATGGAAGGCTGAGTCAACCCTGAGCCGGTGAGATTTGAACAGCCGAAATGATTTCAAAATCGTTCAACAATAGCTGCATCATTTCAAAAACAACATGAGGATGGATTAACTGCAGCTTATCGCATATCACACTTAATTGCAAAAAGTGGTAAAAGTCATAATATTGGAGAAACTTTGATAATACCCTCTACCAAAGAATTTATTTCAACAGTAATGCATCAGTATATACCTGAAGTTTTAAAAACATTGCCCCTTAGCGATAACACAGTAAAGAGATGCATTGATGAAATGGTGGCTAATGTTGAAAATAAACTTATAGGTATTCTCCAAAATTCTTCATTTTCCATATAATTGGATGAGTCTGTCATTACAGATAATAATGCTCTACTGATGACATACGTGCGTTATCTTGAGGAAAACAATACATTGCAAGAAGAAATGCTATTCACTATCACTCTGATTACAGATACAAAAGGATTATCAATATTTAATGCTGTGAAGTCATACTTTGCAAAAAAATAATATACTCTTGAACAATATTGTTGCATGTGCTACTGATGGAGCACCATCAATGGTAGGCCGCTATCATGGGTTTGTTGCTTGCTTGAAGGAAGAAGTGTCAAATGTTTTGTGTATTCATTGTGTTGTGCACAGACAACATATTGTAGGAAAATATTTAAGTACAAGCCTCCATCATTAAGTATAATAATTAAAGCTGTAAATAAGATCAAATCTAATGCCAAGTGTGATAGAATGTTTCGACAGCTGTGCCAGGACAATAATGAGCAGTTTATTAGGCTACTTTTACACATAGAAGTTCGATGGCTCTCAAAGGGTACATCCTTGTCTCGTTTTGTTGCATTATTTGATAGTGTCGTACAGTTTTTTGAAAGTGATAATGAGGCTGGTCTCTATGAACAGTTAAAAACCATAAAGAATGATGCCTTTTATTTGGCAGACATTTTCAAGAGATTTAATGAAATTAATTTGCAGTTTCAAGGAGCCAATATAACTCTTATAAGTTGCAAAAATATTGTGTCATTATTTATCAAAAAGCTTTATCTTCTCCGTCATAATATTTTAAAGAGAGAATTTCATCAGTTTCCTGAATTGTCCTCTATAAACAATGATGTAACTCTGGGGGATATTGAAAGGTTCAGTAGCCACCTCAACGAACTCAAATTGGATATGGAAAAACAATTTCAAGATATTTTAAACTTAAAGGTGCATGACTGGAAGATAAATCCTTTTACAGCAAATGTTGCTGAGGTTGATATAACTTGCCAAGAAGAACTATTAGAACTTTGAGTTTGAGTTTTTGAGTTTGAGTTTTATTGAACACTTATAGGCCGCCCTTTTCCCTGAGGGGACTCAGGGCGGCTTACAATAATGAGGGAGGGGAGTGCAAGACAAGACATAAAAGAAAATGTGAGTAAAAAATAATTAACAATAAAAGCACAACATTCACTCAGCATTCGGGCGGGGAGAGAGTAAAGTCCTATCCCCAGGCCTGACGGGATAGCCAGATCTTGAGGGCCGTGCGGAAGGCCTGGACGGTGGTGAGGGTGCGGATCTCCACGGGGAGATTGTTCCATAGCGTTGGAGCTGCAACTGAGAAGGCTCTCCTCCGCGTAGTCGCCAGTCGGCACTGACTGGCGGATGGAATTCGGAGGAGGCCTACCCTGTGCAATCTGATGGGACGCAGGGAGGTAATTGGCAGAAGGCGGTCTCTCAAATAGCCAGATCCACTACCATGGAGCGCTTTATGGATGGTAAGTAGGACCTTGAAGTGCACCCGGAGATCAACAGGTAGCCAGCGCAGCTCACGGAGGATTGGTGTTATGTGGGCGAACCGGGGTGCGCCCACGATCACTCGCGCGGCCGCATTCTGGACTAGCTGAAGTCGCCGGATGCTCTTCAAGGGCAGCCCCATGTAGAGCACATTGCAGTATTCCAGCCTAGAGATCACAAGGGCTCGAGTGACTGTTGTGAGGGCCTCCCGGTTCAGGTAGGGCCGCAACTGGCGCACCAGGCGAACCTGGGCAAATGCCCCCCTGGTCACAGCTGACAAGTGATGGTCAAAACTCAGCTGTGGGTCCAGGAGGACTCCCAAGTTGCGGACCCTGTCTGAGGGGTATAAATTTTGCCCCCCCAGCCTGATTGATGGGACATTAGCCAAATTGTTGGGAGGAAAACACAACAGCCACTCGGTCTTTTCCGGGTTGAGTACCAGTTTGTTAGCTCTCATCCAGTCTTTAACAGCCTCAAGGCCCCGGTTCATCACGTCCACCACTTCATTGAGTTGGCACGGGGCGGACAGATACAACTGTGTATCATCCGCGTATTGATGGTATTTTATCCCGTGCCTCCGAATGATCTCGCCCAGCGGTTTCATGTATATGTTGAATAGTAGGGGGGATAAGACCGAGCCCTGCGGCACCCCATACATTAGGGGCCTCGGGGACGATCTCTGCCCCCCCACCAACACCGACTGCGACCTGTCCAAGAGGTAGGAGGAGAACCACTGCAGAACAGTGCCGCCCACCCCCACCTCCTGCAGTCATCGCAGAAGGATACCATGGTCGATGGTATCGAAAGCCGCTGAGAGGTCAAGGAGAATCAGGATGGACGCATGGCCTCCATCTCTGGCTCTCCAGAGATCATCGGTCAATGCGACCAAAGCGGTTTCTGTGCTGTAACCGGGCCTGAAGCCGGACTGGAAGGGGTCAAGATAGTTAGCTTCCTCCAAGGTATGCTGAAGCTGGAAGGCCACCACCTTCTCAACAACCTTCCCCACAAAGGGGAGGTTGGAGACTGGACAGTAGTTATTAAGAACTGCTGGATCCAAAGACGGTTTCTTCAGGAGGGGTCTCACCACCGCCGCCTTAAGCGTGGTGGGAAAGTACCCCTCCCGAAGAGAGGCGGTAACAACCGCCTGGATCCAGCCTCGTGTCACCTCACTGCTGTTGGCAACCAGCCAGGAGGGACACGGGTCCAGTATGCAGGTGGAGGCACTCACAGCTCGCATAGCCTTGTCCACATCCCCGGAGGCAACATCCTGAAACTCAACCCAGAGATGGTCTGCCAAGTCATTCCCTTGTGTCTCGGCTGGATCTGCAGGAGTGGAGTCCAGGTCCGATCGAAACTGAGCAACTTTGTCCGCCAAGAACTGAACATACTCCTCAGCCTTACCCTGTAGGGGGTTCCCCGTCTCCCTCCTATTTAGGAGGGAGCGGGTTATCCTAAACAGGGCGGCTGGGCGGGACTCGGCGGACGCTACCAAGGAGGCAATGTGTGATCTTTTGGCTGTTCTCAAAGCCCGAATGTACTCCTTGGTGCATGCTGTCAACAGTGCTCGGTTCGACTCGGACCTCCACAGGTGCTCTAGGCGTCTCCTCCGGCGCTTTATCTCCCGGAGCTCCTCGGTGAACCAAGGAGGCCTCCGTGAGCCGCTGACCCGGAGGGGCCGTAGTGGCGCAATCCGGTCCAGAGACCCTGATGCTGCCGAGTGCCAGGCCGCAGCAAGAGTCTCCGCCGAACTGTGGGCGAGAGCATCTGGAATAACCCCAAGCTCCGTCTGGAACCTAACAGGGTCCATAAGTCGCCTGGGGCGGAACCACCTGGTCGGTTCCTCCTCCCTACGGTGGGGGTTTGGCCTCCGGAAGTCTAGCCTCAGTAGGCAGTGGTCTGACCACGACAGGGGAATGATCTCATTTCCCCTCAGACCAAGATCATAGCTCCACTGCTCCGAGAGGAATACGAGGTCGAGTGTGTGCCCCGCTGAGTGGGTAGGGCCTCGGATTACCTGGGTCAAGCCCATGGCTGTCATGGAAGTCATGAACTCCTGCGCTCCATCAGAGTGTTCACTGAGCGAAGGCAAATTGAGGTCCCCTAGAACCATGAGCCTAGGGAACTCAATTGCTAGCTCGGCTACTGACTCGAGGAGCGAGGGGAGGGCTGCTGCAACGCAGTTGGGAGGCAGGTACGTTAGCAGCAAGCCCACTTGACCCTTGAGGTCCAACTTCACTAGTAGGGACTCACATCCGGCAAGCTCCGGAGCAGGGATCCTACGAGGTGCTAAAGACTCCCGGACTACAATAGCCACACCGCCACCCCTTCCCTGGGCTCTCGGCTGATGAAGCACCTGAAATCCGTCTGGGCACATCTCTACGAGGGGGACTCCTCCCTCCGTGCCCAGCCATGTCTCAGTAATACATGCCAGGTCTGCCCCCTCATCTAAAATCAAGTCCCGGACGAGGGGAGCCTTATGAACAACAGACCTGGCATTTAGCGACAGCAGCCTGAGACCAGGGTCCTGATTGCTCGCGCCATCTGACCTTGGAGTGGGACTCATAGGGCCGGAAGGAGGGATCTCTGCGATATAGCGAACCCTCCTTCCCCGGTAATGGCCAGCCCTAAAGTCCCCGCCGTATCTGCCTCTCCCTGTTATGACCGCAATGCTCCGACTCTCTCCCGTGGATGTAGTTCCCCCAACCACCCCAATGACCCCCACATACCCCGCCAGGTCCTCCGAATCAGACATACTCAGACACTCACACAAACAGTCCCCACAATATAGTTAAAAACACAGAAAAAAAGATACAATGATAATAATACTAAAAGTGGGTCTTTCATACTGACACATTCAATCCCATACACTCAGCATACCCGATTAAAATTGTGCAGACACAGAGTTTAAATTATGAGTTCCGGAAGAGCCAAACTCCCTTCCTCCAAGTTCCAGAAAGATCCAAGGCCAAGGTCCAAGGTCCGTATTATGTAGGATGATTGTAGATGGAGGGGGGGCAGAGCGTAAGCCCCAGGTATTAACAAGCAACAGCTTTGCAGTCTCACACCCTCCAAGTCAAGATAAAACATAGAATAATCATCAATAACGGTCCATAGGAGATATAAGGATGATGTGCAGGGGGATATCTTATCCTCCCCCTCTCCTAAAGTCCTGGGAGGGCCAAAGTCTAGATGTCTAAAGTCTAAAAATGGCTGGAACCAGTTGAAAGGGGGAAGGGGAGGGTGCCAGCTTGGTGACCAGTTTTTAGAGCGCCAATTCCCTGTCCCTGAGGCTGCCATCCTCTGTCACTCCTTTCTCCAAACCGAATGCACCATAAGTATGTAGACCATAAGGTGTCAAGTGTTAAGTCAGGTGGTCGCTGCTCAAATTAGATGTTCCAGGGCAGCAATGGTAGCAAGCGGTGGAGAAGGGCGGCTGTTCCAGGCCAATGCCGATGGTCGCAGGCCAGGCAGTGAAAAACTCGTGTTGAATGGGAAAACAGGGAAACAGGCAGGCAAGGCTCCGCAGCAGCAGGGGCAGGCAGGGAAAGAAATTGTCCGACACACGGGAGGATAAGAGGAGAGGCTACAACGGCGAGAGAGGTAGGCACAACAGCATAAGATAGGGGAGGGGCGGGCGTTCAGGCGAGCTATGATGGTGGTGGCTAGATCGCCGCTCAATTCGCTCACCCAAGCCACGATAGTTTCCCCTCCTCTTTAGGGCAATGGAAGATGGTAGTGGTAATAAAAGATGGTAGCAGCCAATTATAAAAATCCCCAAGGCTCACCGCTCCTTCTTTCTAGGCTGTGGGTGAAAATCCAGGGTTCCTCTCCGGACCCCACACTGCTTAAATCTAAAAAGAACAGCAGGGGAGTTCCATTCGTGAGAGCAAAAAGCTCAGGCAGCCATTTTTTTCCATCCAATTCCCACTGCCGCCGTTCCGCTGCTCTAGGGCGACTTCCAGGACCAGGGACTCGCAGATGAAGTTAGTGGGCTCACCAGGTCGGGCAGACGACAACAGGGGCACCCAGGGGCACCCAGGTATCCAAGATGATAAAAAGACGCCGACCGTCCGTGCGTCACCGCCGTCGCCGCCCTCGCGCAGCTAGATGGTTCAGGCTGCTAAATGCTGTGAAGGCTAAAACAAGCCTTCGGGAACGATGTATTCCAAGGTTCCTTCTGGTCCTTCAGTTCTAGAGATCTTAAGCTCACCCAGAGGCTCTTTCCGAAAACTTTGCGGACTGTTTGGAAGGCTTCTCAGTACTTTTTCGCCAGATTACGAAGAGCAAAGAAAGCCCGGTCGCCATTCCAAACCCGCACATGCGCAGAGATGGTTCTTGAAACTCATCTTAAATATGACGAAGAGTGTAAATGTAATTTTGGCAGTGGTGGATACCAAAAACTCTGGCAAAATAAAAAAAAATGCCTGCGTTATATTCAAATATGTGGAAAATGATGTTCAATTTATTGATACCTTTCCCTACCACATATCTTGTAGAATCAGGCTTTAGTGCTGTTAATCATATAGAGAAACCGTCTGAATATCACCGAAAGAGGAGACCTTCATTTGTTCCTTACGAAAATCGAATGAGATATCAAATATTTAGTCTCGCAGCATCAGCCTCAAAGAGAAATGTACATACATTTCTTTTTTTAAAAAACACCCTCCTTTCTAAAAAATATTCTGCACTTGCGCAAAAACTGGTGGGCGATAAGGAAATTTTTCCATCAGAAAGATCCATTAGTGGGCAGTAGGTAGAAAAAGGTTGACTACCACTGGTCTAGGATCTCACTGAAATCTCCCCAAGGGAGACTGATGGAGGCCTGGGGTCAGGACAAATTGTCCATCCAGGCAGGAATGAGATAAATGTGCGTGTGCAAGCTATGTGAAAAATGGACTCTGCTCAGGGATGAAGCAAGAGGAAAAAAACCAATTTGGCTAAATAAAGATACTTTTTAAAAAAAAATAGGGAAATATATAAATAGGAACATTGGGGTTTTGTTTTAGTCTCTCTCTTTTTCTCATGGAACCACCTGATATGATTGTTAAGATTTGTGCCTTCCCTAATGTAACTGAGATTTATTATGGGAATGACCAGGATGTAAACCTGTCTTCCTTTTCTGTTTTGTTTCTCTTGTCTCTGTGTGTATATGAGTGTCTAAATCTTTGTGTGCCCTCGAGGTAATTGCAACTGTTAAATGTCTCTGATCCCTAGAAACAAGAATTTTAAATTGTTAGGAAAAAGAGTTAAAGCAATTTTTTTAAAAAAAATGCCTTCACCCTGCATGCCTGGCCAGCAGAAGAGGGTGAAGTTTCCTTCCGTCTCTGTACTTTTAAGAACAGCCCAAGGTTATGAGGGAATGTTTTACATTAAGTTACAGGAAAAAATTCATTCTTGCATTTACTGTGTGTTTAAATGATTTTATCTGCCCATCCTCTTTCTGAAGCATGTGAATTCAGTTTTTCTTCCTTTCTCATCTGTGAGGTCTTCATTTGTTATAATTGCTTTATCTATTTAATAACTGTAGTATTGATGTTTTTAAATGTTTGTTTGTTTAAATGTTTATTAACATTTGTAGGCCGCCCTTTTCCCTGAGGGGACTCAGGGCGGCTCACATAAAAATCAGGAAGGGGAATACAAACAATGACGTAGACACATATAGTAAAAAATAATAAGCAACATTCATTCATCATTCGGGAGGGGCGGCTATCTTTGTCCCCAGGCCTGACGGGCTAGCCAGTTCTTAAGGGCTGTGCGGAAGGCCTGGACGGTTTTTCCCCTGAAACTCTACCTGCAAGCTATTTAAATACCCACACCCCGTCCCTCATTTGTAATTTGTATTTGTATTTGTATTTATTATACATTTATAGGCCGCCCTTTTCCCTGAGGGGACTCAGGGCGGCTTACAGTAAAAGGGGAATGGGAGTGTAGGACAAATACAAAAAAAAGTGTGAACGAGAATAAATTAAACAGTAAAACACAACATTCATTCAACATTCGGGAGGGGCGAAAGTAAACTTATCCCCAGGCCTGACGGGCTAGCCAGCTCTTGAGGGCTGTGCGGAAGGCCTGGACGGTGGTGAGGGTACGAATCTCCACGGGGAGATTGTTCCATAGCGTCGGAGCTGCAACAGAGAAGGCTCTCCTCCGAGTAGTCGCCAGTAATCCTCTTACAATGTCTTTCTTGGGAAGATTGCTCACAAGGGGGAACCTTGTTCTCATGTCTTTTAGCCCTGCACAGATGACTATGCAACCTATAGAAGCAGATCACACTGTTCCATCCATTTGAGCCAGAAATTGGGCTTAGATCCATCCCGCCACTAAAACGTCATCACAGCAAGCAGAGTGGACGTTCCCAAATCTGACTGACCATTCTTACCAGCAAGCCAAGCCCAATGCCACCAGCAGACTTGGAAGAAATGACCCTGAGATGGACAAGTAAAAGACTAAAAGACTCTTTTCAATCCCCAGAAGACAGCTAGAAAGACTATGGTGGAGGGTGGATTTTTTTTTCCTGTCTCATTTATGTTATATTCAGTTAAATGGACTCTAGGAGATTGTATTTGGGAATGGTTGGCACAGCAAGTTCTGAACACCTTGAACTTTTGTCTGGTGAGAGGGAACTTTATCCAGAATGTCTGTATTGCCTGTATTTTAGACGTAGCTGCATACACAAGCACACACAGACACAGACACACCATTCAGAATTAGAATGAGATTATCCCCGTCACCTATCTCCACACAAAGCTTCTTCTAGGTTGGTTTTTCCTCTGTGGCACTAAAGCCCATGTAATCATATCCCCCTGCTAATTCCATTGGGGAGGGGCATCCCCCCTCAGGCAATTTCCTCACTGAAGAATAGCTCCAAAACCCAAGCCCAGATTGTGACTCACAAATGATGCTGCCCAGTTGCCCAGTAAAGCAGGATATGTTGCACTGATGGTCTCATGTGTAGGAGTCCCACGGCTCATTGTGTGTAATTAAATTTTTTTTAAAAAAAAAATCAAATAGCCTGAATTGCACACTGGCTAACCTCAATTTGGACTTGTAAATCCAGGATACACTAAAGTATTGGGGGATTTCAACCTGTCATCTCTCAGCGAACACTCTGATGGGGCGCAGGAGTTCATGGCTTCCATGACAACCATGGACTTGACCCAGGTAATTCAGGGTCCGACTCATACAGCGGGACACAAGCTCGACCTCGTGTTTCTCTCCGGGCAGTGGAGACATGATCTGAAATTGGAGGGCATTGAGATCTCGCCCCTGTCATGGTCAGATCACTTTCTACTGAGGCTGGACTTTCGGAAACTACTCCCCCACTGCAGGGAGGTGGAGCCGATTAAATGGTTCTGCTCCAGGCGCCTGATGGACCATTTGGGATTTCAAATGGAGCTTGGGGAGATACCTGACTCCCTTGCCCGCAGTCCAACAGTGTCCTTGGTCACTGCTTGGAATATAGCGGCGGCTGGGGCTCTTGACCGCATTGCGCCTTTGCGGCCTCTCCGTGGCAGTGGATCCAGGAGGGCTCCTTGGTTTACTGAGGAACTCCGGGAGAAGAAGCGCCAAAAGAGATGCCTAGAGTGACGCTGGAGGGCTAGTAACTCCGAATCTGACCGAGCACTGCTAAGAGCCTTTATTAGGATTTATCTCGTGGTGATACGGGCGGCAAAATGTGCACATTTTCCGCTCTTATTGCGTCCGCAGAATCTCACCCGGCCGCCCTGTTTAGGATTACTCGCTCCCTCCTGAAGGGGAGGGATGCGGAGGAACCCTTACAGGGAAGAGCTGAGGAATTTGTTCAGTTTCTGTCGGACAAAGTCGCCCAGATTCGGACAGACCTGGACTCCACTTGGGCAGTTCCTGCTGAGATGCCGGGGGTGGGCCTTGATCGGATTTCTTGGAGCGAGTTCCAACCTGTTACTCCTGAGGAAGTGGACAAGGCCATGGGAGCGGTAAGTGCCTCCACCTGCCTGCTGGACCTGTGTCCCTCCTGGCTGGTTTCGGCCAGCAAGGAGGTTACACAAGGCTGGTTCCAGAGAATTATTAACACCTCTTTACAGGAGAGATCTTTCCCACAGCCCTTGAAGGATGCGGTGGTGAGACCCCTCCTTAAGAAACCTTCTCTGGATCCAGCTCTTCTTAATAACTATCGTCCAGTCTCCAACCTGCCCTTTGTTGGGAAGGTTGTTGAGAAGGTGGTGGCCTTTCAACTGTGACGGTCCTTGGATGAAGCTGACTATCTTGATCCCTTCCAGTCGTGTTTCAGGCCTGGTTACTCCACCGAAACTGCTTTGGTCGCGCTGACCGATGATCTCTGGTGGGCCAGTCGTCGTAGAAGGATACCATGGTCGATGGTATTGAAGACCGCTGAGAGGTCAAGAATGTCCTCTATCCTGATGCTTCTTGACATCTCAGCGGTCTTCAATACCATCGACCATGGTATCCTTCTGCGACGACTAGAGGAGGTGGGAGTGGGAGGCACCATTTTACGGTGGTTCTCCTCTTACCTCTCAGACAGGTCGCAGTCGGTGTTAGTTGGAGGACAGAGGTCGACCCCTAGGCCCCTCAAATATGGAGTGCCGCAGGGCTCGGTCCTGTCCACCCTCCTATTTAACATCTACATGAAGCCGCTGGGTGAGATCATTCAGCGGCACAGGATTAAACACCACCAATATGCGGATGATACTCAATTGTATCTGTCTGCCCCGTGCCAACTCAGCGAAGCAGTGGAAGTGATGTGCCAGTGCCTGGAGGCTGTTAGGGTCTGGATGGGAGTGAACAAGCTGGCATTCAATCCAGACAAGACCAAGTGGCTATTGATGTTTCCTCCCAAGGATAGTCCAGATTCTCCATCTATCAGCCTGGGGGGTGAAAGTCTTCACCCCTCAGAGAGGGCCCGCAACTTGGGTATCCTCCTGGATCCACAGCTGACATTAGAACATCATTTGTCGGCTGTGACCAGGGGGGCTTTTGCCCAGGTTCGCCTGGTGCACCAGTTGCGGCCCTATCTGGACCGGGAGGCACTTCGAATGGTCACTCATCACCTCAAGGCTCGATTACTTCAACACACTCTACATGGGGCTGCCCTTGAAGAGTGTTCGGAGACTACAGTTGGTCCAGAATGCAGTCGCGTGAGCGATATCGGGTGTACCTTGGTACACCCATGTTACACCTATCCTCCGCGAGCTGCACTGGCTCCCTATTGGTCTCTGGACACGCTACAAAGTGCTGGTGATTACCTTTAAAGCCCTACATGGCCTTGGACCTGGATATCTGAGAGACCTCCTCGTGCTACATACCTCCCAATGTCCGATAAGAACCCACAGGCTAGGCCTCCTCTGGGTGCCATCGACCAGACAATGCCTGCTGGCGACCACTCGGGGGAGAGCTTTTTCTGTAGCTGCTCCGGCTCTGTGAAACGAGCTACCAACAGAGATCCGGACCCTTCCCACGCCCGCAGCCTTCCAAAAAGCCACCAAAACCTGGCTGTTCTGACAGGCTTGGGGTTGCTGATCTGTAAATCAGGTCCAACCCCCAGCTAAGCCAAATGTATGTTGTGTTTTTTAAATTGTTTTTGTTTCTCTCCCCTATTTATAATTTTATTTTATTTCATATTTGTAAGCCGCCTGGAGTCGTCCGGGATTGGGCGGCATATAAACTCATTAAATTACGAATTACGAATACCTTCATGGTTGAAAACTCTCCTTTTGGAACCCACAGAAAGAATTATTTTCTGCTGCTTCTTTCAATGCCTTCCCCTTTGCATCAGAAAAATTAAAAACACCCATCAAGTCTCCCTGATCTGATCAATTTTTAATCTTTTGCCAATAACATGTGTGTTCCACCCACATATTTTGGCAAAAAGAGGGGATTGTAGGATTGTAGTTGGCACCCACCCCTCTCCTAGAAGAATGAAATATTCTAGGAAATATTATAAAGGCAGAATATCCCTGGATGAGAGGAGGAGATACATACTCTTGGAAAGCAGCCCCACCTTTGTTAATAGCCCCATGGGAGTCTAACAACCAGGATATTTGCCCGTTACACAGGAAAGGGAAGCTTTACGATGGGGCCCAAGAGAGGGTATAAATATCTCTCACTCTCCACTCTAGGACTACCCAGGATTTTAAACCATGTGGTCTTTTCCACCATTAGACCATCTTTCCAAACAGCTTCCATGTTTCCAGTGTCTTTCTCCCCACTTAGAACTGAACCCAGATGGATATTTCTTCCAATATTATCAAAGTTTACAGAAGATACACTTTACGACATAACATATTTGAAGGGTGGAGATTACAATTGGGTCATTTATATCCACATGTGGGTGAGAAAGCGGTTTGTAGAAGAATTTGAAAATCTTTGGTTTTCAATGTCCTTTTTAAGGGCTTAAATTTGTTGCTGTAGGTTGCATTCTTCAAACTGCCATATGGTTTGTTTTTAGCTGGCAGTGATCAAAGGGTGGCTCTAAAGTAAGGTGACCAGATTTTCAGATTGGAAAAGAGGTACGCCCTTGACCGGGGGGGGGGGGGGCGCGTGATTAAAAAAATTTTTTTTGTCAAAAGGTCACCCCAGGACACTGAAACCAGCATAAATACGAATCTGTTGCCAAACAAAATTTTGATCACGTGACCATGAGGATGCTGCAACGGTCGCTAAGTGTGAAAAATGGTCGCAACGGTCGCTAAGTGTGAAAAATGATCATCAGTCACTTTTTTCAATGCCATTGTAACTTTGGTCACTAAATGTTTTCCCCCTCCTCGAGACTCCTCACTTAGCGACCATCAGAAATACGAATCTGTTGCCAAACATCAACATTTTGATCGCGTAACCATGAGGATGCCACAATGGTCGCTAAGTGTGAAAATGGTCGCTAAGTGTGAAAAATGGTCATCAGTCACTTTTTTCAATGCCATTGTATCTTCCTGATTATTAAAAGTGCAAATTCACTCAGTGTCAATCATGACTCCTGAGTCCATTTCAAAGTATTGTGCATAGAAATTTTTAAAATGGCTTGTTTCAATTTATTTTGGATAGAATCTTTTTTTAAATAGTCTAAGACAATTTAAAAAAAGAATCAACACAGAATACCACTATTTTAAAAAATCATATGCACAATAAATAAAATATTATTTTAAAATACATTGAGCCTATACTCCTTACAGTAAATGACTCATCTGGAAACAAGCCAATAGCATTTTTTGTGCTTTCAAATTTACAGATTTTCCAAAATCAGCTTAAAGTCCAAATATTTAAAGACCACCCCCCTCAAAGCTATCTTACCAGAGCTTTAAATATCTTCTGGGGAGGCCCTGCTAGTAATCCCATTCATGACAAAGGTAGGGATTTCTCAGGAGGAAGGTCTCAGCTGGTGCCCATCAGATGGGGGGTACATCTTATAGAACAAGGAAAGTTCAAGTAAATATGTGTATAAACTGTATAAATAGATCTGTGCTGCAGGCTATTTAAAGCTGGATGCAAGATATGAAAACACTGCAAACTATTGTTCAAGATAATTTGAGAAAAGGGAATCATTCACCAAGAGTGCTAAGTAGGCATTCTACATGAACCTGCAATTTTATTGCTATAATATTTATTATTAATTTAAAAACTCAGCCAAGATTCAGGTGGCTAACACATACAACTGTAATGTTTTGAACATATTTTTCTCTCTACACTATACAGCCTTCTGATGCATGAAATGAAACTCTTACTCTTAACTCAGACTATAGGCACACAATCTTTCCAGTAGTTCACATACTAGTTGGTAACATCTTAATTTGAGGCTTGATTGGAACATTATACAGAAGTTATTGAAAGACAGTAAAATGGACATCAACAATCTCACACCCTGCTCAAAGTTGTGACAGCAAGTTTAAATTTTTGACCTTAACTATCAAGAAAAAAAAACAATTTTAAAACTGGCATGTCAGTGACTTCTTAAAAGTCAGGATGCCTGGTCAAGATTAAATTGCAGGTAGATTTCTTATCACTTTCTAAAAAGAGAAAAATTCAGAACATAACAAATAAAAGGTTGTGAATTTCACAGATGAGACAGAAAACCACAAATGGGCAAATATGATCTAGAAAGGCATGACTCTCCCATATTATGGGAATCCCATAAGCCCTGCAGATGTTCATAATGAAATTATATTTAACTATTTGGGACAGAAGGACAACACAGACTATTTTTTTTAAAAAAATTCACCAATATCACACCATAAGATTCTTTATCTTTTCTTTGCAACAATTCCTAATGGCACAAGAAATCTCCATCAATATCTATCCCCAAGAAGAAAACTCTTCTTTCACAGCAAAATAATGTAGAAAAATTACAAACAATAACTCTTTTCAGCTTTATGCACCACCCCAGTAAACACAAATGTTTGATCAGAAAAAATATGTCCAAGATAGGAGCAATAAGCTATACACCATGATTTAGGAGTTTGATTTTTTTCAAAAATAAATGCTAAAATACTAAACTGTATATATGCACATTTAGGTAAATAGTGTTCTGTATACCCTCTCGGAGGCGGCAATCGATCCCAATCACGAACGGACGCCGCCCGCAGATAACTTCCACGTGGTTCAGGGGCTTCTGCCGGGCGGCGGGACCCCCGGAAGCGAGAGGCTGCCCCGGAGATCGATCCCAATCACGAACGGACGTCGCCCGCAGATAACTTCCACGCAGTTCAGGGGCTTCTGCCGGGCGGCGGGAGCCCCGGAAGTGATATATGCATTTCACATTAGAGTCCTGCTTCCGGTCTGGCGTCACGCTGGAACGAGCTGCTGACAGACTCTCTGTTCGGTTCGCCCGGTCTTTCCACGAGCGTGGCCGTAATAGGCAAGGTCCCTTCGAGGTGCGAGGACCTTTGGAGAGGGGAAGCTTCTGTGCAGTGGAGGGTGAAAGGCGATCTCCCCCCACGAAGCAAGAGGCTCCCTCAGAGTTCGTGCAAAAGAGGTCGGCTGATTAATGGCCGACCAGAAGGCGTGACTGCCAGCCACTAATAAGGAAGGGAGACAACTGCAGGGGAACATAGTGGATCGAATGACGGTAATCACAAGATCTGACTTAAAAGCCTAAATCTAAAAGGTAAACAACTTTACTGCAATAAATACAGATACGTGTGTGGGCGCATTTATCTGCAGCGGCTATTAAATACAAACAGTATACTTTTGTGAAAGCTGATTGACGTAGTGGACAGAAGGAGACTGAGGCTTTGGACTATTTAAATTTGAGGATTAACAGACTAAGAAGAGAAAGGCAGTCAGCTGGATCTGCCTGCCTGGGAAAAAGGAAAAAGGAAAGAAGCTTAATCACAAGGGTTTGAAGTACGCGGTGTCATATTACAGCCAGAGACAGCAGAAGGAAAACACTACACTGACAACAGGAAGAGATTGATGGGTGAGTTCTAAATACTTTCTGGCCTCTCCTGCACCCTGTCGTATCACGCTGAAACGTTTCTCTTCCTGACTCTCCCAGATACTAGAGAATTAACTGAGCCTATATTTCACAGTCCTGCTCCAGCTTAATTACCCTGTATGTACCCCGGGCTCTGTATAACTACCCAAACAGCATTCAGAAGGTACTAGGCTTACACCTTAAAGGGGAAGAGCTGAATTAAAGCAAATGGCAACCAAAACAGTAACTTTAATTAAAGGGAGTAAAAAGCAAACTCCCCTATCTACCCCGGTGAGGGAAAAGTCCCCTGAGGGCAGGCAAACGGGAGATAAGGCAGCCCCAACCCTGCAAGACCAGGAAGTAACAATGGACTCCCTACAAGAGACAATACTGAAGATGGGTGAAAGTCTCACCAAAGGCCTGGAGGGAGTAAAGAATGAAATACATGAAGTAAGAAACAATATGGGAAGAATTGAGGAACGCATAGGAGTAATACAAACAGCGCTGCTGAAAAATGAGCAGGAAATCCAAAATGTTAAGGGGAGAACGGAAATAGCGGAAAAAAGGATAGACAAAGTAGAGGACAATCTGGAATCTATAAACTCAAGCCTGGAGGAGGCCATCCTCCAGCTAGAATTAGAGCGATCAGCATATTATTTAAGACTACAAAACGTGGAGGAAGCAAAAGATGAAAACCTCTGGGAGCTGATTGGAGAAATCCTGGGATTAGTCCTCGGCAGGCCGAAAAAAGAGGTTATTAATGATCTGGACGAAGCCTATAGAGTCAATACAGGCTTCGCGAGACGCCACCGGCTTCCGAGGGAGATCCATGTGAGGGTGTTGAGAAGACAGCTGAGAGAGGACATTCTAAGTACAATAAGAGGGGACTCTCTAACATACAAAGGTAAAGAAATTCTCATCTTAAAACAGACTCCACGAAGAGTCAGAGAGAAGAGAAGGAAATACAACTTCCTCTCCACACGTTTAAACAGAGACAGAATCCAGTTCAGATGGCTCCTTCCAGAAGGAATGCTGATAACATGGAGGGAAAAGAAATACCGAATAGACACCTTGGCGAAAGCTCAAGAATTCCAGGAACTTTTACTAGCAGACGATGAGAGATTTAATAAAGAAGGACTTTTAAGACAGGAGGACACTATAATTGACACTCAACCAGGGGGGCGGGGGCCAGGAGAGGCCAGAGAACGAGAGAGATATGGCAGAGAAGATCCGAGAGCAAGGTCACCCATCGAGACTCGATCCAAAGGCGCCCTCAAAGCGAATAACGTGTAAGGGAATTGAAGAATGGGAAACGAATGTACTATCAGCAAATGTAAATGGTCTTAACATAACTTCCAAAAGAAAACGTGTACTGTTGGATCTAGTGAAACAAAAGTTAGATGTAATCTGTCTGCAGGAAACCCACATTAAAGAAAAATACAATAACCTGTTGGTCTGTCCAAAACTAGGTAAAACATTCTGCTCGTCAGCACAAACCAGAAAAAGAGGAATTGTAATGTATATAAAAGAATGGTTGAACCCCAAATTAATATATGCAGACAAAGACGGTAGGGTATTAATGGTGGAGATAATTAATGGTGGGAAAAATTTTTTACTAGTTGGAATCTATGCCCCAAATCAAAAACAAGAGAGATTTTATATTAATCTATATAAGAGGATAAATGAAATAGAGTGGCAAAATATATGTATTCTAGGGGATTTCAACGCTATTGCAGACGGTAAGATGGACTATAAGGGTACTCACAAGAAAAGCACAAGAAGGAAACTACCGTCTGCCTATGTAAATATGGTGAAGGATTTAGATCTTTATGATGTCTGGCGAGCAATGAATGACAAGATGCAACAGTACACGTTTTACTCCCATCCACATAATTCATGGTCCCGTATCGACATGGTTTGGTCAAACTCGGAGCTACTCATGGATACTGTAAATATTGAAATAATAACCAACAAGTGGGCCGATCATCACCCAGTCTTATGGCAATGGAAAGGGAAGGCAAGGATAAAAGCTAGGTGGACATTAAACCAGAACATACTACAAGAGAAACAATTTGTACAACAAATAGAAAAGGAATTGGGCTACTTCTTTAAAGAAAACGGTAAAGAGCAGACCTCAATACAAAATGTTTGGGACACGATGAAGGCAGTTGTGAGGGGAATATCCATAGCCTATACAATAAGAAGAAACAAAATACACAGGGAAAGACTTAATACACTGAACAAAGAATTAAGAGAGACGGAACTGCTGACCCAGAAAGAGCCAGAAAATAGTAGACACAGGGAAAAAGGAGAGTTAATTAAACACCAAATAAATTTGATCTCTCAAGAGGAAATAGCACAAAACATTAAGAGAATGAAGCAGAATTATTTTGAACATGCAAATAAAACTGGGAGATGGTTGGCCCACAAAATAAGAAAGGAGAAGGTCAAAAGAATTATTAAACAACTGTATGACGAGGAGGGGAATTTGAAACAAGAAATAGGAGAAAAGAAAAAGATAGTACAGAACTATTATAGGAAACTATATAAACAAGACGAAATTAATGAACAAGACATTAGAAAATACCTTATAAAGCAGAAGCTTCCAGTCTTGTCGGAGGAGATGAGAGAGATGCTCGATAAAGAAATCACACAAGAAGAACTGAAAAAGGCCATTCAAAAACAAAAAAACAATAAAACACCTGGGCCGGATGGGCTTCCGTCGGAAATATATAAAAAACTTCAAAATACCATAGAAGACAAACTATTAGAACTATGTAATGAGGCATTACAAAATGGTAGGGTCCCAAAATCATGGGGGGAAGCTTACATCACCCTAATACCAAAGGAAGAGGCGGACAGTAGCAAGGTCCAAAATTATAGACCCATATCCCTGTTAAATGCAGATTACAAAATCTTTGTATCAATATTGGCGGAAAGACTAAAAATAATATTAAATCAGAGTATACATTCGGATCAAAATGGCTTTCTCCCAAAAAGACATATTAGAAACAATACAAGAATAATAATTGATACCCTGGAATTCTATCAAACAAGATCCGAGAAACAACTCGCATTAATCTTTGTCGACGCTCAGAAAGCCTTTGATAACCTAGATTGGAACTTTCTAACCACTCAACTAAAAATGATGAAATTTGGCGATAAATTTATTAGGATTATAGAATCTATATATTCACGGCAATCTGCAAATATTATAGTCAATGGGGAACTAACGGAGAGGATACAAATTGGAAAGGGTGTTAGACAAGGGTGCCCGCTCTCCCCACTACTATTTATTACGTCACTAGAGGTCCTTTTAAATCGGATAAGATCAAATCAGGAAATTAGGGGCTTGACCATAAAAAGAGAACAATATAAAGTACAGGCCTTCGCGGATGACATGGTCTTTATCATAGAAGACCCCTTACTTTCAGGACCGAATTTGATGAAGGACATTGAGAACTTTGGGTGTGTGGCCGGTTTAAAAATAAACAAGGAAAAAACAAAAATGATTATAAAAAACTTCCCCAAAAACCAGATTGGAGAACTAGAGGAAACAATGGAATTAAAGGTAACTAAAAAAATTAAGTATTTAGGGATCTGGCTGTCTGCGAAATGCTCTTCCATAAAAGAAGACAACTATGATAAGTTGTTACAGAATACCCAAAAGGACTTAAAAAACTGGTCAAAACTACAACTATCACTGATGGGAAGAGTCGCAGTAATTAAAATGAATGTTCTGCCAAAAATCCTCTACCTATTTCAAACGGCACCGGTCAAGCTAGGGGAAAAATTTTATAATGATTTGGACAAAATGATTCGAAACTTTATATGGAATGGTAAAAAGCCCAGAATAAAATATATGCACCTGCAGGATAAAAGAACTCAAGGGGGAATGGGATTACCGGAATGGAAAACATATCATCAAGCAGCAACAACTATGTGGATAAAAGAATGGGTAATGTTAGCTAATAAAAGAATCCTAACAATAGAGGGCCACGACCTGCAATACGGGTGGCATAACTACCTATGGTGCGAGGGAAATAAAATCCACAATTATTTTAGTAGTCACCATTTAAGGGGGGTATTGATTAAGGACTGGCTCGAAATTAGAAGGAGATACTACACGCAACTACCTAAATGGATATCTCCGACGGAAGCCCTGATATACCCGAATTTGGTAAACTTGGATAAAATTGTTACCTACCAACAGTTGCTAGACGACCAAAACAAACTAAACCCCAGGGAAAATTTGGCTGATAAGGGAATAAACATTGATTGGTGGCCATATCTCCAAATTCAAAACAAACACAAATTCGATCTAGCACAACCTGGCTTCCAGAACAAGAACCAGGAATTAGATAAAATTTTAATTGGACCAGATGAGAAATTAATTTCAAAAATATACAACTGCTTACTGATTCGAAAAACGGAAGCAGAAAGGGTAAAAGAAGTCATGGTAACCTGGGCCCAAAACATTGGCCACACAATAGACCTAGACGACTGGGAAAGAGTCTGGGAATGGAACCTAAAATTGACAAAGTCGACGGCCTATAAAGAAAATATATATAAAATGTTCTACCGCTGGCATCTTCCACCGACAAGACTGGCGAAAATGTCTTCAAAAGTTTCGGCCATATGCTGGAAATGTAAAACGGTGCTGGGCACGTACTACCATATGTGGTGGACGTGTCCGGTAGCCAAAGCATATTGGAAGCAAATACTAGGATGGCTGAATGGAATCCTGTCAATTAAACTATGCCTTAAGCCGGAAACTTTCTTATTAGGAATAATAGATCAAAAAATTTGCAAATCTGACCAATACCTCCTAGTCCATATTCTGACAGCGTCAAGGATTGTTTACGCACAGTGCTGGAAGAGTGAAAATGCCCCCCACCAACACTATGGTGATGAATAAAATTCTAGAACTAGCAGAAATGAACAGACTGACGATGCGAATTAATGACAAAGAAGACACAGACTTTTATACAGTCTGGGAGAAGCTATACAAATGGCTTGATGAGTCAGCAAAGACCTAGACATAAAAAGAGATAGCTGACTAACCTAATACGATTAAACTAATAACTCAAATGAACAATATACAACAACTGAGAGATAAACGAAAGGAGAAATGTATCAGGGGCGAGAACCCACCGTCGAGCAATTTTGTTACGCTACAATGTTGGGAAAACTTTAAAAAGCTGATAGGAAATCCGCTATAATTACCTGCATAAAATTAGCGATCAAACTTCATTTTAGATGAGGCGAGAGGACTTATAATCCTTGCCTCTTCAAGCAAGGAAAGGGAAAGAAAACCAGGTTGTCCTCAGCTGAGGAAAACATGCAAATGTAATAAAGGTTAGAAGGGAGGGAGGGAGGGCAGTAGGGAAGTCAGGATGGAGAGGAGAAAGGAGAGGAATAGGAAAGGCAGAAGAAGGGGGGAAGGATAAAGAGGAGGAAGAGAAAGAAGAGAAGGGAAAGAAGGTGGGAAGAAAGAAGGAGAGGAGAAAGAGGAAAAACTGGGGAAGGAAGGAGGGAGGGAAGAGAAGAGGGTAGTAAAGAGGGAAAGAGGGAGGGAAAGAAAGAGAGAAGGAGAGTTGAAAGGAAGGAGGGAGGAAAGGAGGGAGATTAAAAGGAAGGAGGAGGGAAAGAGGCAGGGAAGGAGGAAAGGTATGTGAGAAGGAGGGGGGGACCGAGGGAGAGAAAGGACGGGGAAGGAAAGGAGGAAAGGAGAAAAGAAAGGAGGGAAGGCAGGGGAGAAGGAAGTAAGGGGGGGAGGGAAGAAAAGAGGGAGGGAAAGATACCTAACCTTTGATGTTTATAATGATTTGATAGTATGGGAATATCGCGAAATGTAGTTGTATTGTTTGTTACAAGCTATGGATGTTGTATTTTCTTTTTACCAATAAAATCTTTAAAAAAAAAAAATCATATGCACAATAAATAAAATATTATTTTAAAATACATTGAGCCTATACTCCTTACAGTAAATGACTCATCTGGAAACAAGCCAATAGCATTTTTTGTGCTTTCAAATTTACAGATTTTCCAAAATCAGCTTAAAGTCCAAATATTTAAAGACCACCCCCCTCAAAGCTATCTTACCAGAGCTTTAAATATCTTCTGGGGAGGCCCTGCTAGTAATCCCATTCATGACAAAGGTAGGGATTTCTCAGGAGGAAGGTCTCAGCTGGTGCCCATCCTTTG